>NC_088857.1:21002259-21254759 GCF_963853765.1 Magallana gigas | reverse complement strand
TTGGTTCAAAGCTATAAAATGATCATAACTTGCAGGTAAACAGGCCCCTTGCCATGAAGAAAGATGGGATTCAGACACGGAAGAGAAAACCCAAGAACCTTGCCAAAAATAAAAACTCAAGCAAACAGGAACCTAATGGTAACTATCTCTCTTTTCCATCTTGAAATGTTGCATTATTGGCAGATAAATAATGTTTATCCACCTAAGACAGTGAAAAAGGGAGTTCGTACAGTTTGTTAGACTTCAGCTTGCTGTTGGCTCTCCTGTAAACTTAATTTGATTTTTTTTTCTTGAGAAAATGTTTCCTTTAACACTAGATTGCATTTTTTCCAACTGTTAAGATGTTTGCTCATATGGCGAAAAAGACAAAACTCTTTATTTTCATTTTGAATAGCAAGCAATTAAAAATTACAAGGCCAAATGTATGTCTTTTATGTTCAACGTAAATTTGAGCAGATGGGGTTAATTTTTGAGCCTGAATTTATTAACTTCGGTACACTCACCTTCTCCAAACAAAAACCCAACAACATTGGTCAAATTAGATTTAATTCTCTTTGACGAGAAATATTTCCGGTTGCGATACAAGTAGAAATTGTACAAATTGGCTTATTAACTGGCTGCCGAATGTGTACTCTGGCCCATCCAAATATATATGTCTGTTGGAAGGTTCGGGGGAGCAAATGTGGTTAAATATTTTTGAAGTTTCAAGTTTCACAAACATATGAAATATTATTTGCTAATTTGCCAACGAAGAGCCATCAGCTGCGTCAACACCCCAGCTCGCTAAGTGGGCGCTGAAACTCGGACCACAGACCCAAGAATTCCTGTAATGCTTATCTCGGGTTTATCGCCATATCTTCATATTTATTTAATAAGTCATCACTGGCGATTGGTAAAGATCGTCTTCACGATTAGCCACTTACAAGTTTCTCGTGTTGCTATCGTGTTTACAAGTTTTGAGTGTCTATGCTTTACAAACATGTTTTCTCTTCTTCATTAGCGGATGTAAAACCAGCCGTCTCGCCCAACACCTTGAACAATAATTCCTCAAACCAAAACAACGCCCTGACCAGCTCCATGAACGGGCCTACCGGTGTAATGGGACACAACTCGTCTATGACCACTCTCACGTCAGTGGGAGGGGACCATGATAGGGGCCTAGGCAGTCCCGTTAACTTAGCCGCGGTTTCGCACTATTCCTCGCCGTCTCCACCAAAAGCTGTTCCGGTCAAAATAGAAAGTGACAGTCTCCATGGACACGGTGGAACTCTTCATTCTGAATCCGGGTCACTAAGTGCCGTTACCGTAGGGGCTAACTAACGAAATGTGTGATTGGCCGGAAGTGAGCCGAATCTCGCAGACATTATACGTATTTGTAAACTTTACAACTTTTTAAGTATAAAAATTTTATAAATTATTATATGAAATGGTTCACATGTTATTTTCATACCATATTTAGTCTTTTTGTTGGTTCTAGGGAGAACGGTTGCCTAGAAATTGTTGATTGTCTCATATTTTGAGTATACTTCTAAATGTATTATTTGTGTATATGCCATGTGTCTTAATGTTAAAATTGTACTTCAAATTTCTTGCAATTCAGCAATTTTAAATTACAGGCCAATATATAATAAATACTTATAGCAAATTCAAAGCGCAACAAAAGTTTAGTCAATGAAGTGTGAAGATTTTTACAACTACCTCAGATTAGCATACTGTGTTCATATTAATTCAGCTTCACAATTTGAAGATCCATCTTGTATATTTCACTTTATCAATTAGATACAGTAGGAAAAACTTCAATTATGTATCACCTGGAATAAATCCCGGTGAAAATATCGAGAACTCTGTCGAAATCCTATGGAATACAAGGACAGTATCTTGCCAAACCGTATTACCCGAGACCTTCCGATGTATAAGTAATATCGGAAAGCCTTGGATGCCAAGCTATGTTCTTGCCTATAGGTCTGTAATTACGTGATGTAGTGTTTAGATATCAGGGTATAAGTGATAAATATACGATACTGTATGTATAAACTTATTAATAATACGCGAGTGAATGAACATGAAGGTGCTATAATCGGCGTGAATCGGTTTGCCATATTTACAGAAAGCTAGTCGACTGTCGGATTATATTTATCTGGCGAATTTATTTGTATTTTCGTGGTAAAATAGTTAAGAGTTGAAGTATGGAGTGACACTTAGTCAATATGCATATCAAATCTCTTTAAGATATGGCCAATGATGATTACTGTAGCTGACGTAAGATAAATTCAAATTTTGTAATGGGTCCAATCTGTAAAATAATGAATCAATACTGTGATTATGTAGTAATGGCTGCAACTATATGTAGTATGAAAAGGTGTGTGTTAGTTGTTTGAATATTATATATATTACAGATGTATTAAGTCAATTCTTGCCATATTTACCATGATCAAAATAAATCGTGAAAACTATAAGTTGACTTTCTTAAAATGTTGTTTTGCAATTATAAAAATTAAGGTATTTCATTTATTTAAATGGCTGTCAAAGTCTGATTATTCAGAGGGAAATCTAATTATTATGTGATTTAATAAAAATGTTACATAAAAATATGCACACTCACCATACACACTGTTTGCACACCTACATGTGTTGCACTCTCGCACAATTTTCTGTAACCCCGCCTGCTGTCAACACAGCTTCACAAATGCATCTGCTCTTATCAACATGTTTAAAACTTAACAAAATTACAAACATTAGTTGTTCACATTTTCAAGTATTCATGAAAGTAAGTATGAACTGCAATTGTTTGGCTCACACATTTACATAAGATGCGCGCGCATCATAGAATATATTTACATGCATATGTTTGGTTAGATTTTGCTTAGATATTCAAACTTTTCCACACAGGTTTTATCGTCAATGACATTCTATGAACGACATAATGCTTTTTTTACCATCTGTGTACATGATATCGTATGCATCGTAACACTATTGCATTGATTATTCTTTAAACCCGCGTCGAAATTATGCAATATGCAAGATACTTTTTAAATCTAATAGGTACAACACAATCAGCTACATGTAGCTCACGTCAGTTGTTACCTGGGCAAACACTAAATCGTATTTTGTCCTAGATTACTATTTCTGTCACTTTTTGATGATTTTCCCCCCAGTAATTGTACACGCCTATAGGCTAAGACAAATGCAATATTCAAATTAATTCAACGGGAAAAACCCAAATCCGATATTTTTCACCGACACTTCTCCTCAAGTACCTGGATAAGTTGAAAATAAAGAATGGAAAGAAATTTCTTAGGCGGATAAATAATGGAAAAATCAGACATCTTTGATCAATTTGGGACAATTTGAATATTTTGATATTTTGTACCTTCATCCCTATACTTTTAATCATGTTTTTTTAAAACAAAATCCCATGATATTTATAAATTTTTACGTTTTCCAATGTCCTTCACCCAAACGATAATTTTAAGGTATTTATGAATTTTAAAAATCAAAGAAAAACTTAAGGAAAAGAAAAACCAGGTAAATATTATAATCAGAACAGATTTTTTTCTCAAAAATAATGGTGCTGCAAACATTGTTAAAAAACAACAAAACAACAATTAGTGTTTTACATATCATACTGAGGTTTTTTCTAAATAATGAATTTATCTGAGCAACTTGATCCAGAAAATAGATATTTCCAAAAACAAAGAAGAAAAAAACAACCCAAAACCAACCCCCCCCCCCAAAAAAAAATACAGAAGAAAAAAATGCATAAAAAAAAAATACAAAAAACCCCAAAGAACCAATATGAAAAAAAATTGAAAAAAAAAGATTTATCTGTTACAAGGCAAAGGTATTAAAATACTACAACGAATGCAGCAAAACTAATGCCACACGTAATAAACAGATCCCCAAAAGCCGTTCACTTAAATACAAACATATGTATTAAAATATCATTTAATCGATTATAAGTTCACCACTTTACACCAGGATTTAATCTCAATGAGCTGTCATTTATTCACAATAATTCTTTATTTCCTCTGTACATTTATATATAGAGATTTTAATACAATTGCATACTAATTTCATTTAATTGAATTATTTTACTACTCACCAGAAAAAAAAGTGAGTAGAGACAAGAAGACAAGCACAATATATCTACATGAACAATACCCATCGAATGGTAACAGATATTAAGATCTATTGAAATATATCTGACAGCTACATGTAGGCAATGATAATTTGGGTTGTAAATACTGGTATTCCTTTTAAATATATTTTTCAGCAGTAAGCAAATAACTAGTAACATGTCTACCAGTTCATATTCAAACAACTTCTGTTTTAAGGAATAAGGAATAATTTTTTTGAGTATTATAAGTTGCTCAATGACTGTAGGAGTGACAAAATCCAATTTTACAAAGCCAAAGGGCTTTATGATAGAATTAATCACGCCCGACCGTATTTGATCACCTCATTATATTCAAAGAAAGATCTCCTTATTACTTATAATCTTCAGTTATTGTTCGATTAAATATTGAATTATTGACATGTTTACGTTCTTTTCATTTGGTAAATCTATTTGTACAAACCCGTCTTCGTAGCATAACCAAAGACAAAGACACTGAAAAATGTAAATATACATACATTGAACAAAATCAGGACATCCGATTTGTAGGTTTAGTGAATAAAACAGATTAGAAATCGTCCTTACTCAGACTTACGGGGCGATGGACAGATGGGGTTCGTTCCTTACATCCCCTTTTATGTTGCAGCATATTCGATTTCGAAAAGAAAAGGAAAAACCACTGTGTAAAAGTCATTAGAGGAAAATGTCTAGGATGCCTACATGTATGTTCTCCATACCCCTTTCTATTTTCTTTTAAAAAACAAACAAGCATGTCACTCCTTTCTTTCTTTCTTTTTTTTTTGATTTAAAAATAGAAATAAAGATAAAAAAAACATGAGTTAACATTTAAAAAGAGTTTGTGGATAACATGTATAATTATTTATTGCAATGTATGTCATTAACTGATTAGCATAATATTTGTTAGCTGAGAGAGAGAGAGAGAGAGAGAGAGAGAGAGAGAGAGAGAGAGAGAGAGTCTTTAAATTTCAGTCAAAAGAGGAATAACTCTAGCTCAATTCTTGCATCAGCACAAGACGCGGAAGTTGGTCATATGATGAAGGAAGCCTATTGCCTTTCACTGCAGAAGGGGGTGGTGTGTGCTTTGTTGTACAACTTGCTCTGTACTTCTTGTATTTTTGAATATTTAACTCTAAAATTTGAAGTTCACCCTCTCCCCAAAAATAAGAAATAAAACTTTTTTCTTATTTTCTTTTATTAATTAAAATTCATACTTTATTTCCATACCAGCTGAACAGTATTTGCCGACAGTAATGAATATGTTAACGTTAACAACGTCAATTAACAATGCATATATACCAACAACAAATGTTTATTATGTCTGTGCATGAATAAATGTACATATATTTACTATCGATGCATACTTTACAATTGTATGAAACTAGCAAGCTCTCAACCCCCCCCCCCCCGCTCCCATTTAACATCCTCTCAATGGTTTCCATGCGAATGCTTCAGACTATTGAATGCATGCCTTTGCAAAGAATAATTCAAGTGCATGACAAGGGTCAACTTACTGGTCCGGTCCCCCGTAGATTTAAATGCAGACACGATAATTTAATGCCCCCTTTGTTTGCTTATACTAACTGTTTCTTACATTATCTGTCATGTTTTGCAAATAGACAATGCACACGAAGCCTTTACAGATACAATAAGACAATTGTCAGTAGATTCAATGAGATAGATGTCCTTTCACAAAACGTCATGTGGTATTTCTTCGGCATGAATTTCATGGATACGGTCTAGTTTTCAAGAACAATTTATTTTTCGCTGCTTAAAATATTGCCAAAAACTTCACAAGGTTCTAGATGTATGGTACTTAAAACTCCTGTTTGTCAGTTAAAGGACGAACCAGTAGCAGCATAACTTGCATACATATGAATCAAAATATTTAAACAATTTTCATGGAATAGAATGATACTCTTTGTCCCTTTTTATTTCTTAATTCATATAAGTTAAATAATTCCAACTAGAACGAGAGTAACTTTTCAACATACGGGTAATTGTTTAAAAATTGACATAAAGACTTTCTTTCCGTAATAGAAATAAACATTGTTGTTAATACAAATTGTAGATCTAACAATTACCAGTGCAAGGGTTAAATAAACTCACCATTGTTTGCATATTTCTTTGTTTGGCATTTTATGATATAACTAACTGTGTAAATAAATTTATAATAAAATTTCCTCTTTAGTAAAAATAATGTTATTTTATAAGGGAAAAAAAATAAAAAACATACTTTCCAAACTTTAAGAGACTACCAGAATAGTAACATATTAAGTTACAATGTATTTCGTTTGTAGAAAAACGTAAGCTAGCATGATTTGCCATTTAAAATATAAAAAAAACCTTAACACTTTAGAAAAGGATGGGAAAACCTTTGATTCTACTTCCATTTTTAAAGTCTCGATAAGGTATTGAATTGGAGAGAAATTTATTGCCTCCCCCCCCCCCCAAAAAAAAATACTAAAAGATAAAACTAAAGAACCAGTAGCGTAGAGGAAAAGCGTTCATATAGCTGTAAACAAATTTTGATCTTCATTTCTCATTTGAAAAAAATATGCATCTAGGAAGTATGAAGCCCTTATTGTTTTTAAAAATCCAGGACTTTAGTTCGAATATCGACAAAATAGCACGATATAAGACTTTTAAACTGTTTACATTTAAGGTCAAGGTTACACGGCTCTATTATTTATTTAAGTTTTGACAGTACATGCTGTGTGGAAACAACGAATAGCTGGTTTTGGTTTGGTTCCGCAATTTGCATTGCAATATGGCGGACATCAGTGCCCTATCAAAGATATCGGAGCGGATGCGAATACATCGACGATTAGTCAATTCCACAGATACTTCCACTTCCGATCTTTTGGCTTTCAGTAAAGAAGTAAGTAGTGCAACAAAAGAATCTACGGATTGTGTCAAAGACGTCGCGAATTACGCTACAAGAATTAACGAAGACCTGGCAAAATTGCGACAGTTGATCAAAGACTTCACAATCCAGATTGGAGACAAAATGAAAGCTCTCGCTGAAGCGGGGTTGTTTAAAGGTAACACCAAATTTAAAAAAATAAATAACGATGATTTTACTTTTTCTTGGTTCTAACTAAACGTACTTTAAACTAATTTATGTGGTGCACTTTTGTTGATTTCAGATATCTCAGATCCCCCTTATAGCGGGTAGGGCGATTTTTTTTAAAAAGTTTATTATTATTCGATTAAAAATTCATTAAATGATGCTAAATTATTTGATTTTGATTTGAACATATTAATATATTATGTCATGAAGCATAAATGGATTTTGCTGCAGGCATTGCCTATATGATATATAATTATGCTGTATTTGATTTATCCATTTAGGGGTGTAGGCAGTGGAAACTATCTTGCTGAACACCGTTTCAGCAGGTAAGAACTACATGTATTATCAAGGTGGCAATACGCATACATTTGCATAAATATGAAATTGTGATTTAATTCTTTGCATTGTCAATTTGCAGCGATAGATTTGACAAGCAGAGGGCAGAAAATCTAGTACTTTTACAGAAAATCGCTGAACAGCAGCAAGAACTCCAGAGAGTGCTTTGTGAAACAGAGGGGCTTATAACAAAAGTTGAGGAAACAGGGTTTTTCACGTTAGGAGACTTCGACAATATCAATGGTCACCTAAACCAGTGGATCAAAGGCCTAGAAACTGCAGAAGAACGTGAAGAGAGAAAACGACAGGAAGAGGAAAGGAAGCGAAAGGATGAAGAGGAAAAGAAGAAAAGGGCTGAAGAAGAAGCAAAACGAAAAGCCGAAGAACAGAGAAGGAAAGATGAGGAAGAAAAAAGAAGGAAAGAGGAGGAACAAAGACGGAAGGAAGAACAGAGGAAAAAGGATGAAGAGGCCAGAGCGAGACGGAATCCGGAAAAATGGCCAACATACATGTAAGATTATTCCCACGGTAGACAATACATATAACGGTTAATGCATTTTTGTTAAACATCAAAGCATATTTGTTTAAACAGATATGACAGACAAAAACACCACAACTTGTTCCTGCATGGGATTTGTTGCGCTGTGTCCGCCATTACCGGAGGTCAAGGTCTAGAGAAGGATGACATCGTGTGTGCAGCTTTTGACAGTCACATTGATCTAGAGCGATATCCAAAAAATAAAGACGAAGTCCTTATATCATCCCTGATCCAGATTAAACCAACGAAGGGGAAGGAGATAAAACTTGAGGTATGATTTGTATCAAAGCCAGCGGTTTTATAATGATATACCGAAACACATATATGTACATGTATCATAAGGTGACTCGCGGATTTACTAACTATGAGAAAACCTATAAATTAAATTACAACAACTCTTTAGTTTTTCTGTTGACAACTTCTCTTTCAGTATTCATATTAAAGAGTAATGCATTTGTTTTAGCTTCCAATGAAAGTCTACATCCCTATTGCTTCTTCGTCAATGGATAATCGAGAGACAGTAGTCAAAGTTTCAATGAATGACCAAAAGTGGAGGTTCGTGGATGCAAAGGAAGAGAAACCTAGAGGGATAAAAGACAGGGTGAGTCGGGTTTTTTGTTGTCCGCTAGTAATGCCTCTTTTTGAGCGATAGTCAAGGAACTTTAAGCACTGTTTTATTAAGGTCTTCCGTATCCAACGGAAGACCTTATAGTTTTCATACAGTTTCTTCTTATTAGTATAATTAATTTACATTTAAAGTTGTGTTTCCCAATTCTATTGTTTCCATTGCCAATTCAAAATACTCAAAGATTTTACGAAAGTAATAACACTTTTTAAAAATACTACACAAAATATAAAATGCGTTCTTTTAACATACCTAGGACGCTCTGTTTGTTCTTATTGAGATCAACAACTTTCAAAGTTTGGAAGTTATCGTGGTATCTCGTCCAAAACGAGAAAATATGAAGGTAAAAGCAGCCGGTGGATCGTTTGAACCCACAATTGACAAGAATGTGCGTATCATTGTTCCTTCGGGATGTTTCATGAACAACACCGGCGTCCATTTCAAGGTAAATTTTGGGAAGTACCAGGATAATGATTTCACTGAAATCCCTGTAGCTAACTATCTTTATTTTATTATCAGTGATTATACAACGTAGATCGATCAATATTTTGTCACTGTTTTTAGGTTGACAAAGACCTGGCTAATCGAGCAAAAGCAGACAAACAGTTCGAAAATATCAAGATAGCTACGTCATTGCATGGCATTGAGTTTGATGATGAAAATCTTCAGAATATCGAGATGGAAATCTATCCTGATTTGCACAAAATAAGTTCGTGTAGTTTGTTTTCTCAAGACAATATCTTAGACTAGCTTATTTGAATTACTCAATATTTTTGCCTATGCTTTGTATCAATTTGCCTGAAGTCACGCCAGTCATTTTAGCAAAAAATAAAGGTAAAACACGTCCAAAGCGTCAAAGTTTGATTTATTTACAGAAAACGTGTCAACGCATCAAAAGGTTATAGAGAAATGTCGAAACAAGCTCGTTACAGATATGTCAGTTATCCACATAGCAACACGTTTGCATAAAGATGGCAAAATACAAGACGAGTGTTTAGAAGACATCAAGGTATCTACTGTGGAATCATTTTTATTCGTGGGGGTCAATGTTCGTGGGTAGCCAACATTTTCCTGGTTCGTGAGGACGTAATTTCGTTGATAGTGATATCGGGATAACTTTTTAAAGATAAACAAATGATTCCATATACAATGTATGTTGGTACGGATGTAAATTCGTGGGCACGAACATTGGTCCCTCACGAACAATGATGATTTCAGGGTATCTATCTATCTATCTATCTATCTATCTATCTATCTATCTATCTATCTATCTATCTATCTATCTATCTGTACCTTCGTCAACACATATCCTATCAATTTCAGCTTAATGCAATATTTCCTTTTAGAGCAAAAAGACAGAAGGGATGAAAGCCAGACGACTACTGGAAGAATTTAAGAACTGTGATGCTGATCAATTCACTGCTATAACCGAGGCACTGGAGAAAGAGAACCAAGGTCATCTTGCAAAACTTTTAAAGAAAACAATGGAAGATATAAAAAATGAAGAGGCAAACACGGGCAGCGATTTTGTTGGTAATTTATACAAGAACTTAATTTATTTTTACAATTCGCTAGAAAAAATGCAAACAAATGAATTTTTGTCCAAATATTGTTGATAAAGGTGTCAAATAATTTTTTGTATTATTTTAGAAAATTATATATTCCCCCCATCCACATAAATGATATCTTTAAAAAAATGTGTGTACTTTCAGTAACAAAAATAATACAGAATTTCCTTGTTTTGTTTTGTTAACGACTACAGCCATACATTGATATACGTGTATATTAAAAGATGTGCAATGAGGTTCTAGAAGCTCTATTTCCCACGATGACATCATACATTTGCCACTCGCTATTTATAGTAAAGTTGACAGCAAGCACGTTCATTTTTTTGTTAATGTTTGCCATTGTGTTATCTGTTAAGGTGAGAGTGATAACATGGAGTTACAAATGGTGACCAGCAGCCAGCACGGAGACTGGACTGTGATGAAGAAGGAGTCTCTCAAGGATTTCCCAGACGGTGTCGTCATTTCCTTACCAGCGAAAGGCGGGACATTTGAGTGGGTGTTTTATAATGGCAATATGAGTGGTTTTTTATCAAAGGCAATATAATGGTGTTTATAATGAAGGCAACATATTTTTCAGTATCATGGGACTCATTGTACCCAAAGGCATGGACAACAAAGCAATATCTCGTATAGCAGATTTGCTGTATCGGCAGTCTTACCAATTTGATGCAAAACTCATTGTTCGCCAGAGTGATACCGACCCTTCTCATTGTCTGGTGCGCTGTGTGGAAAACGATAAAAGTATCGATGCTGCAGACACGATGAAAAAACAGGGATTCCAGAAAGGTCCCCCGGATTCGCCTGTTTTTGGAATCTGCGACGGAGAGGAAATCATCATAAAATTTGAAGGCAACCTTACTTTAGATGCAGACTACAAAGTGGTACGTCTGAAGTATTATAATTTGAACCCGGAGTCGGCAAGCGCTTCGTTCAAGATCGATGTTCACAACAAAAAAGCTCAATCTGAGGCTAAGGCTTTTTCTGGAGAGCTAAGGTACAACGTCGGTGGTGTTGATCAGGGTCCACCGAGGTGCGGATCTGTGGTTCTATCCATACCAAAGGTATATTGAAAAAATACGGGATAAATTGTTATTTAATGGTAAAAATATTGTGTAAAATTTGGCAATTAAAAAAAATTGTGTAAAGCCTTATGATCAAATCATGTTTGGATTTTTTTTATGAAGGACGAGGAACTGCACCGATTTGCACCGCTGACCCTCGATGTTCCGGGTAATTACATGTACAGACATGCCACTATTTAACGTTGATTATATAATCAGGAAGAATGTTCATCTGATATGAGAGTTATCTCTCAAACGGATATATACACAATGTGTGTTTCTTCAAATCGTAGAGATTTTATATATGATGTATATATTCCTGTATATCATACGGATAAATTTAATGCCTTTATATCATTGACAATGAGAATGTCTGATTTCGCTCCTCCGAATATACAATAATATTTTTTACATTATGTTCACAATGACCATTTGTTTAGAAGTTGCTCATTTGAAAAAAGTTTATATATATATATATATATATATATTGAGACAAATTTAAATCTTATTTGAATATATATAAAAGTATGTTCAAAATAATTATTATTTTGTATTGTTTTATTTCAGTGAAAGTTGCTGCTAAATACTTAGCATACCAACTTCCAATGAGACCAACTCCAAATTTGGATGATTTTTATCTTTCTTTGGTTGACAATAGCCGTAGTAAATATCGATCCATAAAGACGCGCGCTGACAAAGAAGCAGAAACGGGGACAGCCAGAGAAATATGTGAAGTTTTCATCAAGAACTGGGCTAGTCAAAGACCGAAAAACGAAAACAAAGTAGGTCCCCATCCCATCAGTATCCCAATTGCCGCGTTAAACCCATTAGGAACTGTTACTGATAGTTGTAAACGAACTCAAACAGACAATATTATACTAGTATTAAAGGGGCATGGTCACGATTTTGGTCAAAAATATTTTTTCGATTTTAATATTTAGAGTGCTTTAGTAAGGCATTTTTAATAGGCAACAACAATTTTGTTGTCATTCGTTGAGTTATAAGCAAGTTACAGGGCTTGCAATTCTTTGCTATGTAAACAAAGCTTTTGTTTACATTTTGAACGTTATAGTAAAAATGTCAGTTTTAGATCTAAAATGAATGTGTTACACGCCAGAAAGTGTTTTTTTATGCTTAAAATGAAAAGAAAGCTAGACAAATCAGCTTGAAAAAGATTTTTTCTGGTATATTGAACCTTTGTAACCAAACACAGGGCACGAGCCTTGTTTATATTGTTTACATGACAAAGAATTGTGAGCCCTGTATCTTGCTTATTACTCAACGACTGACCCACAAATTTCATTTAATTATTAGAAATGCATTCCTAGAGCATTGTTCATGATAAAAACAGAAAAATAGAATTTGACCAAAATCGTGACCATGCCCCTTTAATTCACCATTTATACAATAGTGTTGTATTGTGCGTGTGCTATGCCTAAATAGTAGTCAGGGGTTTGATACATAGTGCACAATCCATAGGCGATTGCACTTTGTATCAGAACACTATGATTGTCATTATACCATCGTCCATGTTTCTATCATATAACTTATATTATTTTTTTTAACCAGAGTCTACACTGCTCTGTTTTATGCCAATTTAAAAGACAATATTAACAACATGTTGAATTGAAAAGAGCATTTTTTTTTTACAAATGCCTATGTAAATGTAGCGGTATTGTCCGCTATCAAACTGTATGTTACACCTGTCACAATGAAAAATAAAACAACCAACAAAATACAGTATCATGAATATAAAAATTGTACATACACAATAAAAAACACGACTAAGGAATGGCAAAAAAGATTGTTATATACTGACGTGCTTTGCTATTATAATAGGAGGGTGTGACGTTTGCGTGTTGTCTGGTCCCTTAAAATAATAATAGGAAAATCAAGCGTTTGCTCAGTTGATTTGATCGTTTATTTAGTCAACAAGTTGCTGTACAATTACAAAAGATCAACAAACCTTTGTGTTCTTTCCAAGAAAATAGACGCGATTAACCTTACCGAGAAAATTCGAGTTGTTTAGCAGACGAAATCTTTTAAAATTCATTCTTGTATATTCTTTATCAAGGGACATTTAAGAAGGCGTTTGTATGATTCTCGTGTACAGTTTCTTTGTAAAAATTTTAACCAATTTGTTCAAAAGTTTATTAGAAACTTTAAAACTCCCGTCAAGAATGAGGTGTTTTTGAAAATATTTATTTATTATATTTAATTGCTTGACGTCAATAATGTATGTATTTACGTTTTATATATTAAAAAACCGGCCGATTACATCATCGGCTGTCGCGCGTATGGCTATTGGACGTAATGATTTTTGGGTCGTGAGTTCGGAACCCGCTGTCGGCTCTCGTAAGATTTTTGTTGAAAGCATTTGCCGTGGTCTATTTTGGTTAAGTACGTTTACGCTCTATAAAATACTAAATGTATACTATGCGAAAATAGACGAGTATTGAAAATAAAGAGACAAACTGACAGAAGGCATAATAATACGTTATTCCATCTCCCACTTGTGTACAATATGTCTGTCAATTCGTCGAAGGCTATTATGTGTAAAACCAAGAAGACAAATGTTCAGTACATATTGCTAATTTCTTTTCAATCTTTTATTTGTTTAAAATTCCTTGAAATTATTACATGTATGTAACCTTTTTTTTCAGGTTCAGACAATTTCAGACCGATTATATTCCTTCTCTACAGAATTTGCCAAAGAATTTGATATGTTTATGAAACCATTTTCAATGACAAATGGTACTGTCCTTTTTTACTAAACATTTCAATTTTGTTGAATAGGATTTGAAAAACATTTATATATATAATTTTGTTTAATAGGATTTGAAACACACACACACACACACACACACACACACACACACACACACACACACACATATATATATATATATATATATATATATATATATATATATATATATATATATATATAAATCTGAAATTATGTAGACTTTAAAATTTTTCAATTAAATAGGAATTCTTTCCAACAACGGCATTGAAGAACTCAGTAAACATATTCACGACAAATGGGAAGCTGTCGCTCAGAATCTTGGTATTGAAAGAGATGATGTCGAGGCCATCAAAATTGATTTTAAAGATGATGACAAAAGGGCTGTGCGCATGCTTGATAAATGGCGCATCTCTGACAGTGCTATTAAAAAAGGACCAATCATTATGTCACATTTATCCGACTGCTTGAAAAAATCAAAATGCAGTCAATCAGCTTTGAAATTGGTAATGGCGAAAACTTAATATAATATGTTTTTTTAAATTAATTCATACTAGATATATAGCCACATTTGTAAGAGTTTTTCCCCTTATATCGAGTGTCTTTTAAAGAAAATTTAGATACATTATCTGTATAGCTATACATTGTGATTTTCTTTGGATTTATATCGTACAGACTGCCTTTTGGACAGTGTGTCTGTGTTGTACAATACTTTGATTATAAAGGCAAGATAATTCTTTAAAGAGTTATACTGTAGAATATCGTGTGTTTATAGTAAGGATTATTGTTTTTCTTCGTGATTTATTGTGAGTTTTATTTTCTTAACAATGTTGTATTTTTTTGGTAGTCTAGGAATTTTGAATTGCCTTACCATAATTTTTTCCATTTTCACCGAGAAAAAATTGAATAAAGATTGCGCATTCATTTCAAAAGTTTATTATTTTATTAATAGTCTATCCTACATTCTTGACACATTTCAATAGATAACTATTTTATGCACGAAATAAAACATTAAAACAATAAATCTAATTTTATTTCCAACAGAAATATTTTTCAATTTTGAAAAAAAACCAGATTGTAATAATATCATAAATAGTATTAATAGTACTATAAAAAATTACACTAATCTCTCAGTTCATATTCTAAAAAAGGTTTCTTGGATATTCATTACAAAAAAGTGACGACTGTATTGTAACTATAGGACTCGTACAGAACTGTAGAATATCGTGTGTTTATAGTAAGAATTATTGTTTTTCTTCATGATTTATTGTGAGTTTTATTTTCTTAACAATGTTGTATTTTTTTAGTAGTCTAGGAATTTTGAATTGCCTTACCATAATTTTTTTCCATTTTCACCGAGAAAAAATCGAATAAAGATTGCGCATTCATTTCAAAAGTTTATTATTTTATTAATAGTCTATCCTACATTCTTGACACATTTCAATAGATAACTATTTTTTGCGCGAAATAAACCATAAGACAATAATTCTAATTTTATTATCAACAGAAATATTTTTCAATTTAAAAAAACCCAGATTGTAATGATATCATAAATAGTATTAATAGTACTATAAAAAATTACACTTATCTCTCAATTCATATTCTAAAAGAGGTTTCTTGGATATTCATTACAAAAAAGTGACGACTCTATTGTAACTATAGGACTTGTGTTTTTTTTAAAACCAAAATATGAAAAAAAAAATATGCACATTGAGTTAAATAATGTTAAGTGATTACTATATGTATAGAGGCAGTTCAATTACTTGTCATTGAAATATATGTATATCAACATTAAATCCAATTACTTTGCAAAAGCGAATGTTTAATAAGTATGACCATTAGATAGTGTCATTATCAAGCTACATGATGATACGAGTATCTGCAACTGCATGATTATATAATCACCAAGAAAAATCAATTATTCTGATATCTTAAAATGGAGCGGATTTCAAATGCTTATGGTTATAGTACAATTCCTTGAAACATAGCAGATCCTGCAAAGACTACCACTCAGGATCAATAACTGTTGCCAACTACTATGTAGTAAGGATATATATATATATATATATATATATATATATATATATATATATATATATATATAACACAACATAATATTACATTTGTCTCTCAAGGCATATTCTATAAGACATTTCTTGGATATCTATGACCAAAAAAAAGGATTCACATGGGCCACATCACTCACATGAGCAAAAACAGAGATAACAAGTTAAATTGATGAAGTCAACCTCAAATATCAGGACAAGAAATGAGTAAAATAGATTCTGTATTAAAAGATTTTTTATTTTAGATTTTCTAATGTTTGTAGATGTAACCTCTTTTGTAACTGAATGATTTCATAGTTATACCACGTACTGAGCATTGCCATTCTCAAAAAGATCTCAAACAACTGGTTATATACATTTAAACCTGTGTGGCCAAAGAATTATCCAGGGCCACAGTCTAAACACCCGAAAATTAACAGCTGTCAATATGCTTGCATATTAGAAATACAAATTTCGAAAAGAAAACCCTGTCCCCGGAGATCGTGGTTTAAACAAACTGGAATCCACACTACCCTAGGATGCTTTCGGTACAAGTCACAACTTTTCTGGCCAAATGATGTTTGAGAAGATTTTAAAAGAGTTTTTTCTATCTATTCCTATGTAAAAATATGATCTCTCCCTATTGTGGCCCCACTTTACCCCCTGGAATCATAATATGAACAAACTGGAATCCACACTACCTAAGTATGCTTCCACACAAGTATCA
Organism: Magallana gigas; assembly: GCF_963853765.1. Classification (NCBI taxonomy): domain Eukaryota; kingdom Metazoa; phylum Mollusca; class Bivalvia; order Ostreida; family Ostreidae; genus Magallana; species Magallana gigas. The sequence continues at coordinate 21,237,908 of NC_088857.1, read as the reverse complement.
GCTTTTCTGGCCAAATGTTTTTTGAAAAGATTTTTTAAAGGTACCAACTTATGTTAAATAATTCTTAATTAACATTCTTTAAAAAAGAGCGTGACCCGTCATTCTAACAAACTGAAATCCCCGTCACCTAAGAATGCTTGGTGAAAAGTTTGGTTGAAATTGGCCAAGTGGTTCTGAAGAAGAAGTCGAAAATGTAAAAGGTATACAGACAGACAGACGGACAGAAAGACGGACGTCGGACAAAAAGTGATCAGAATGGCTCACTTAAGATTTCTGCTCAGTTGAACTAAAAAAGATTGCGAGTTTTAGGACTTGTGTTATTTTTTTTTTACTTAACAAATTATGAAAAAGATATACACACTAAGTTTAAAAATAAATGATTACAACATTATTACAGGCATTACAAATACCTGTAATTAAAAATGAGTTTATCAACATTATATCCAATTACTTTACAAAAAGGAATAATTAATATGCATTAGCATTAGACATTACCATTATCAAGCAATATGATGATACGAGTATCTGTAGCGACAAGAGTATATAAGCGACTAAGATAAATAAATCATAATAATGATATTATTTTGATCTTAAAATGAAGCGGACTTCAAAAGGCTGAGGTTGTAGCACAATTCCTGGAATCATATTCTTTGGCAGCAGATCTGGCAAAGATTTCCCATCAGGATCGATTACTGTTGCCAACTGCATTAATGTGGACATAAATAGAAATATGCTAGATCTTGCAAAAACTTCTCCGAGACAATTTCTTTTCCCTGATCCAAAAGCAAACACCCTGAAGAAAAAAAAATAATATTTTCAAAAATACCGTTTTCAAAATAAATGGATTACAATCGACAAATTAAAGAAACATCATTTTGAGCATGATTAAAGCAGATTAAATTTTACGTCAACGCATTACTGCTTGTATCTAGTATCATATTTTAAATTCTAGTTTCTATGTAATAAAAGTACAGTTATGAAAAATGGTCTTAGAGTGAGTTTACTTTTATCTTAAAGAAAACGATTGGTACATCGTTTGACCTTTAATTTGGAGCACGATTTTGGACTTTGTGCACGGGAAAGGCAGAGTTGCTGGGTTGAGCATTGATGCAAAGAAAAATAAATACCACACCTTTTCCTCACAGGGTCATTTGATGGCAACAATTGTCCTTTATCATCAAGAAAACGCTCAGGTTTAAAGATAAATGGATCATCGAACTCTTTTTCACTGTGATGAATCGTCCATACGTTTGGTACGATCTTAAATATATGTTTTATTTAATATTCAAGCACATTTGCTAAGGAGAAAAGAGTTAAGAAATGGGATAACGTTTTAATTTATTATTCTTTTATAAAATAAGAATTTCTCGACAAAATAAAAAAGGTCCAGATTTTATATATGCCATTTAACTTGATTTGATCTCACACGCCGAGCTTAAACATTACGTATTTTGCTCAGAAGAAAAAAAATCTTCCATAAATGTTTTTTTAAACTTACGATTGTATTCTTGTCAATGGTGTATCCATTTATTGTAGTGTCCTGGGAAGCAGCATGTAATATAAGCAGAGGAACGTGTGAGATATAGCGCAGAGACTCGATGATGAACGCCTCCGTCAGTTGACAGCTCCTCCTGTCGGCCAGACTGGGCTCTCTGTCGGAACCAATCACATTGTCCACCTCTCTTTGTAGTGATTTCTGTAGTTCAGGTCGTTTTGCAAGAATTTTGATCATGGACATGATAGTCCCTCGGTTTGTTAAATAAGCAAACCATTGAGAATTATAATTGTCTTCAGTTTTGACACATTTTTAAGTTTTATATTAGTTAATTATAAACCCTAAGTTTTTTCTCATCATTGATTCTTCATATATTGAGTCTAATAAAGACACAACATGAACTTTTTGGCTGCTCATTTTTGTTTTAAAAAATCAAAGGCGAGGATTTTCCTTGAGCGAATGAATGATCAGTTATAAATCAAGTTAGCCGCCAGTGACAAAGTAAGTTTACTTTCAGTTCATAGTCAACGTATTAAAATCGGCACACAGGAGTTGACTAAATTAAACGACATGATAACATAATAAAATAATTTACTTGTGTTCAGATAATCCAAAGATGTTAACATCTCCGTAAAAAAAAATTTTGTTCCTGTAAATTTTTCCAAGTGAAAAATGAAAATGTGCCACAAAAGATATCTAGGATATTTTCCCTTTCATCGATTTCATTTGTACTTTTTTCATAAGTATGTTTATTTTTATTAAATATCGTCCAAAATTGTTGCATAAATATCTTGACTATAGTGCATACAAAAATGTTCTATACTGTACTATATCACTTAATAAGTTTTGAAAATGTTTACGCAACATTACGTGGATATGATATCAGAAGTAATGTTGAAATAAAGATTGAAATTCATATAATAAAAAGCAGTTCCTTTATTTGTTCACTAACAATCAAAAATCGTTTTTGTTTTTAAAGTTTTTGTAATCGTGAAATATCTTCATATCTTTATTTATTGTACTTAGCTATGTAATATTTACCAACCTGCAGCCACAAAATTCATCAGCAGGGTGCTAGTGTTTTCCTGGGTGAACCATTGTTTGCCATCGTCATCCCTCTCTTCCATTACCTCCTTCAGCGTGTGGTAAATACCCTTTTCTGTCGTGTCGACCTTCTGCAAATTCAAAATAAAAATGTGTTATACCTTCTTTTTTATTTATTTTCATTCTTAAAGTTCAATTTTAAAGAAATTAGACGTGTTGGGAATGGATCTTATCGTTGGATAATATAAGAACAATTGTTATACTCTGTCCGGATTTTTTGCTTCCACCACTTTTTGCTTGATATTTCAATAATAGTACATACCTTTGTGCTCAAACTACGTTCATCCACTAATATGAAAAATGACCAGGTTATCTGTTTTGAAACGCCCCCTCTACCGCTTCAGGTTTCAATATACATCCCAAAATTGAAAGTCTACGGAGATTTTGCATTGCATCAGCCATAAATAAGCCCGGATGATAACGTTAAAAAATTGTGCGATGTATTCCGAGTGTATTCCGAATGGAGAAAGGATGTAAACATTTCCCATTACAAATCTCCGTAAGAAAATTGTTTTCGTTCCTGTGAAATTTTATGAGTGAAAAGGGATAATTGTTCAATGAAGATATCTTGGATATATTCCCTTTGATCGATTTCAATTGTATTTCTTTCACAGGTATGTGTAATTTTATTAAAAATCATCAAAAAGTGATGGAAGCAATAACTAGGGACAGACCATAATCCATTTAACTCTATGAATAAAGTTGCGAATTGTATCACATGTTGGGTAAAAACCTTTAAAAACTTTTTAAAAACTTTTAACATGCATTTTATAATTGGTTTATAATAAGACACTTTAAGAACACAAAAGATATATGGATAACAATTAGACATTTTAAATGTGCACACGATACAAACTATTTAAAAGTCAAAGAAAATATTTAAGAAAAGCTAATACATAGAAAAGTACTATAGTAATATTTACAAAATTATCTTGGAAACCAAATCCATTTTATTGTCCACTTTTTAAAAAACAGGCAAATTGTTATAACGTTAAGTGTATGCGACTCACCAATAAGGTTTCCAAATGCTCCATCATTTGCTGTTTTGTTCGGTGAAGTTCATTTATATTTTTGTCATTGGAAAAGGAAGATGGCGTAGAAACGGCATACTCCCATACAGAGCATCGTACCCAGGGTTCGCCACTAAGTTGACCAAATCATCCAGTCTATGTAAAATCTTCTGTAGTTTTCCATTTCTACCAAAACTTCGACCAATTGTCTGTCAAAGTATTATTACATATCTTTAAAAAGAATTCGCTTTTCTGCTTTTGAGCAGATATTTTAATACCTCCATTGACATATTTTGGCGAATAACTATTGAGCAAAGGCAAGAAAAAAAAACTTTTTGTCTGATTTTGTCTGATTTTCCAGATAACTCCGATATAATTTGAGTAAAAGTTTTAAGACTTGAATAGTTGTATTGCACGTTGAATCGTTAATGTCTGTAAACTTTTTTTTTATTTCAAAAGGCAACAAATAATTAAGTGATGTAATTGGGATTCATTTTCATCATTTAAGTTTTATTTTAATTAGAATTAGTTTGAACTTGGTGCAATGACTCAACCATATTAAAAAAAATAATGGAGGAAATAGCGATATATCTTTTCAAAGAAAGACGACGTACTAAATATGCAGATGTTAAAAATTCTGTTTAAAAAGGGGGAGGGGGTAATTCACAATAGAAGTTTGCGATAAATTACACTTACTAAGTTCGTTACAAGATGAGTTTTGTCAATGTAGAGTACAGATTACTTTGTATACACACTGTGTTAAAAAATAAATGAACCTTACCATTCATTCTGAAAATGCTTTGACGATCTACATGTACTTGAAGACATCAACCTGTACTTGAAAACACTGTCAACTTACAAAATATTACTTTAGAAGAAGAAAAATATCATGTGGAACCCTACCAGAATTTCAACCGTGTTCAGCACAAATTCCTCCACAATTTCACTAGGATCGAGGTTCTTGTTTTCGTTGGATCGTAAATATTCCTTGACAGAGACAAGGTTGCGCTTGATTTGGGATTCCACACAAGACAGGCCCTCTCCGTATGCCCGAAGCACCTGGTGGCCTAGTTTTCTACGCCTTGTCCAGTCTTGGTTCGGTGAGGCGAAAGCGATGTCTGAATAATTATCCAATATGTATTTGCCGTAAAACGTCGGAGATCGCGCTGCTGTAATTGTGGCATTTGGCTCTTGGTTGAAAGCCTCTCTAAGAACTTCGGATGAGTTTAAACTAACAAACTTCTTTCCAAGCAACTCAAACTGGAATATCTCCCCATAATTTGCTGTCCAGATTAAGTTTCAGAGTCGGCAGGTCAAATTCAAAGAGCATTCCAATAAAAAGTCATCCTTTTGGTCCAGGGGGCACGTTTTTGTTCGAGTTCACCAACTTCTGAACACAATAAAATACAGAAAAAGTAATTAAAACGAATACCAAAACTAAATCCAACATGACCGTGTATGGCCGGGATGCCCTGATATCAATTTGTTGACCTCTTATTATCTCATCCATAAATATCCCAAATCTGGTTCAACTGTCTATACAAGGCCGGAGAGATCATTATCTAATTCAGACTTTTAGGGAGACCCAGTTTAATATGACCGTGGAACGTTCAAAATCAAGGAAGCTAAACTTTTAAACCTCTAGAAGGCATATTTTTAAACTCTGCTAATTTCATTTTAATTTGTAAATATCCCAGCTTCCTACTTTTATGAAAAGTTTTGACAAATATATAGATGAAATAAGTTTATTAATAATTATTATCTAAATAAATATGAATGGAGATACAATCCATTTAATAAAACCATGCATGCTTTATGAATGAACTTCTTGAGTAAACAATACCTGTCTGTTAAACCTAGATATTTCTTAACTTCAATGCTCATAGCTGACATGACTTCATACAGCATTTAGTCGCCATATTAGTTTCGATCGCTCCTCTACTGCCACTGGGGTATATATAGCGGGCTTAGTTACAAATTTCATAAATAATAAAAATCTGCAAATTACTGTTTTCTTTCTTTTATCGTAAAAAAAGCATTGCCACATAGAATAAAGAGGAGAATATTAAGAAAATGTTAAAAAACACAAATGCAGTATTAAAATGTCAGATTTTTTTTTATTTGGTCACTATATTCATTTTACTATGAATCGGGCACAAAAATATCATGCATCAATCATTTTTCAATGCATTGTTTTTGTTCTAATCATAAACAAATTATTGGTTTGTTCTTTACGTATCGTGACATATTTACTCAACATTTACATTCTACTGTGTTTTTCCATTAAACTCTTTACATTTATCTGTCAAGGTTACACGGGTCTAACGTAGCTCGCGGGTTTGCTGACGTCACAATAGGATTTGACGTAAGTAAAAGAGTTGACCGTCATAGCAAACTCATACATTTCTTTTAAAAATAACAAATAATCTTAAGAAACATAAAATGAAATATTTTAAAAAGCTAAATTGCAGTTTATACAAACATTTATAATTATCAAGTGGTAAAAATTTTAAGATGTGACAAACATTTAGTTCTATAAGGTATGAGTGTAGCGTTGAAACTCTTTAATCTAATTTATGTTTAGACAAGTACATTGTAAATAAATTGAACCGTATGCATTAACTTCGCTCGTTTAACAATTATAAATTCTGTATTTTCAAATACCTATCTACTATTAAAATCATTTTGGCTTTAGCAAGTTATCGTATAGTTACGATTACAAACTTATTAATATGTCAATAGTTGTATGGTAAATATTTTTGCATTGAATGCATGATTGACTCATTGAAAAGAAAAGTGGCCATGTTTCTTCTCTTCACAGCCTTACATTAATTGCATTTAATCATTTGAAAACATTCATAATAATGTTAATTAGATTTGCATGTTCTAATATGTGTTAATCAGTTAGTCTGGTCAACCAGCGCATTTTCACGTTTGGTTCTCAGACGAAAGAAATTGATGACGTCGGGCTAACGTTGTGATAACAATATAGGATTTTGTGAAATCTTTTAAATCTTTAAAGTTGTTTTGCGAAAAATTGGCCGAGAACACATATTGATTTTCTTTTATGAATTGATTCAAAATTACCTCTTCTGTTATTGTGTTGAGTAAAATTAAGTTCGTCTGGATCGTTTAAAAGTTTGGACCATAGTTTTGAAATGCTGTTTTCGACTAAGATATGCATTTTACTATATGTTTCATTGAAATGGCGTTGCTTGATTTTATCAGCGACACTGTGTTTGAATCACGATAACATTATTACTACGCAGACGAATCTCAAATAAATTTTAGAAATAAATCTCTGAAACCTATCTATCACGCGGACAAATTTCCAGGGTAGGTTTTCTCACAAGCAGTAAACCCGCGAGCTACCTTAAGGATTAATTTTGATTGATACGTTTAAAACAATATTTAAAAAAAAGTTAAAAACTTGAAATAACCAATCTGTGGTTTTGCATATCTAAGAGGTTATCATGATCCATACTGGCGTGCCAGTATATAGATTATATAATACTAGTACATGCTGTGTGGAAACAACGAATAGGTGGTTTTGGTTTGGTTCTGCAATTTGCACTGCAAAATGGCGGACATCAGTGCCCTATCAAAGATATCGGAGCGGATGCGAATACATCGACGATTAGTCAATTCCACAGATTCTTCCACTTCCGATCTTCTGGCTTTCAGTAAAGAAGTAAGTAGTGCAACAAAAGAATCTACAGACTGTGTCAAAGACGTCGCGAATTACGCTACAAGAATTAACGAAGACCTGGCAAAACTACGACAGTTGATCAAAGACTTCACAGTTCAGATTGGAGACAAAATGAAAGCTCTCGCTGAAGCGGGGTTGTTTAAAGGTAAAATCAAATTTAAAAAGTAAATAATGATGATTTTACTTTTTTTTTGTTCTAACTAAACGTACTTTAAACTAATTTTAATATGTTGCACTTTTGTTGATTTCAGATATCTCAGATCCCCCTTATAGCGGGTAGGGCGATTTAAAAAAAAAGTTTATTATTTTTCGGTTAAAAATTAAAGTAATGATGCTACATTATAACATGTTATATTACGTCATGAAGCATAAATGGATTTTGCTGCAGGCATTGTCTATATGATATAAAATTATGCTGTATTTGATTCATCCATTTAGGGGTGTAGGCAGTGGAAAATATCTTGCTGAACACCGTTTCAGCAGGTAAGAAATATTTTCAAGGTGACAATACGCATACATTTGCATAAATATTGAAATATGAATTGAAATTAATATCTTTGCATTGTCAATTGCAGTGATAGATTTGACAAGCAGAGGGCAGAAAATCTAGTAGTTTTACAGAAAATCGCTGAACAGCAGCAAGAACTCCAGAGAGTGCTTTGTGAAACAGAGGGGCTTATAACAAAAGTTGAGGAAACAGGGTTTTTCACGTTAGGAGACTTCAACAATATCAATGGTCACCTAAACCAGTGGATCAAAGGCCTAGAAACTGCAGAAGAACGTGAAGAGAGAAAACGGCAGGAAGAGGAAAGGAAGCGAAAGGATGAAGAGGAAAAGAAGCAAAAATCTGAAGAAGAAGCAAAACGAAAAGCCAAAGAACAGAGAAGGAAAGATGAGGAAGAAAAAAGAAGGAAAGAGGAGGAACAAAGACGGAAGGAGGAACAGAGGAAAAAGGACGAAGCGGCCAGAGCGAGACGGAATCCAAAAAACTGGCCCACATTCATGTAAGGTTATTCCCAAGGTAGACAATACCCACAACGGTTAACACATTTTTTGTTAAACATAAAATCATATTTGTTTAAACAGATATGACAGACAAAAACACCACAACTTGTTCCAGCATGGGATTTGTTGCGCTGTGTCCGCCATTACCGGAGATCAAGGTCTAGAGAAGGATGACATCGTGTGTGCAGCTTTTGACAGTCACATTGATCTAGAGCGATATCCAAAAAATAAAGATGAAGTCCTTATATCATCCCTGATCCAGATTAAACCAACGAAGGGGAAGGAGATTAAACTTGAGGTATGATTTGTATCAAAGCCAGCGGTTTTATAATGATATACCGAAACACATATATGTACATGTATCATAAGGTGACTCGCGGATTTACTAACTATGAGAAAACCTATAAATTAAATTACATTAACTCTTTAGTTTTTCTGTTGACAACTTCTCTTTCAGTATTCATATTAAAGAGTAATGCATTTGTTTTAGCTTCCAATGAAAGTCTACATCCCTATTGCTTCTTCGTCAATGGATAATCGAGAGACAGTAATCAAAGTTTCAATGAATGACCAAAAGTGGAGGTTCGTGGATGCAAAGGAAGAGAAACCTAGAGGGATAAAAGACAGGGTGAGTCGGGTTTTTTGTTGTCCGCTAGTAATGCCTCTTTTTGAGCGATAGTCAAGGAACTTTAAGCACTGTTTTATTAAGGTCTTCCGTATCCAACGGAAGACCTTATAGTTTTCATACAGTTTCTTCTTATTATTATTATTTATTTACATTTAAAGTTGTATTTCCCAATTCTATTGTTTCCATTGCCAATTCAAAATACTCAAAGATTTTACGAAAGTAATAAAACTTTTTAAAAATACTACACAAAATATAAAATGCGTTCTTTTAACATACCTAGGACGCTCTGTTTGTTCTTATTGAGATCAACAACTTTCAAAGTTTGGAAGTTATCGTGGTATCTCGTCCAAAACGAGAAAATATGAAGGTAAAAGCAGCCGGTGGATCGTTTGAACCCACAATTGACAAGAATGTGCGTATCATTGTTCCTTCGGGATGTTTCATGAACGACACCGGCGTCCATTTCAAGGTAAATTTTGGGAAGTACCAGGATAATGATTTCACTGAAATCCCTGTAGCTTACTATCTTTATTTTATTATCAGTGATTATACAACGTAGATCGATCAATATTTTGTCATTGTTTTTAGGTTGACAAAGACCTGGCTAATCGAGCAAAAGCAGACAAACAGTTCGAAAATATCAAGATAGCAACGTCATTGCATGGCATTGAGTTTGATGATGAAAATCTTCAGAATATCGAGATGGAAATCTATCCTGATTTGCACAAAATAAGTTCGTGTAGTTTGTTTTCTCAAGACAATATCTTAGACTAGCTTATTTTAATTACTCAATATTTTTGCCTATGCTTTGTATCAATTTGCCTGAAGTCACGCCAGTCATTTTAGCAAAAAATAAAGATAAAACACGTCCAAAGCGTCAAAGTTTGATTTATTTACAGAAAACGTGTCAACGCATCAAAAGGTTATAGAGAAATGTCGAAACAAGCTCGTTACAGATATGTCAGTTATCCACATAGCAACACGTTTGCATAAAGATGGCAAAATACAAGACGAGTGTTTAGAAGACATCAAGGTATCTACTGTGGAATCATTTTTATTCGTGGGGGTCAATGTTCGTGGGTAGCCAACATTTTCCTGGTTCGTGAGGACGTAATTTCGTTGATAGTGATATCGGGATAACTTTTTAAAGATAAACAAATGATTCCATATACGTTGGTACGGATGTAAATTCGTGGGCACGAACATTGGTCCCTCACGAACAATGATGATTTCAGGGTATCTATCTATCTATCTATCTATCTATCTATCTATCTATCTATCTGTACCTTCGTCAACACATATCCTATCAATTTCAGCTTAATGCAATATATTTCCTTTTAGAGCAAAAAGACAGAAGGGATGAAAGCCAGACGACTACTGGAAGAATTTAAGAGCTGTGATGCTGATCAATTCACTGCTATAACCGAGGCACTGGAGAAAGAGAACCAAGGTCATCTTGCAAAACTTTTAAAGAAAACAATGGAAGATATAAAAAATGAAGAGGCAAACACGGGCAGCGATTTTGTTGGTAATTTATACAAGAACTTAATTTATTTTTACAATTCGCTAGAAAAAATGCAAACAAATGAATTTTTGTCCAAATATTGTTGATAAAGGTGTCAAATAATTTTTTGTATTATTTTAGAAAATTATATATTCCCCCCATCCACATAAATGATATCTTTAAAAAAATGTGTATACTTTCAGTAACAAAAATAATACAGAATTTCCTTGTTTTGTTTTGTTAACGACTACAGCCATACATTGATATACGTGTATATTAAAAGATGTGCAATGAGGTTCTAGAAGCTCTATTTCCCACGATGACGTCATACATTTGCCACTCGCTATTTATAGTAAAGTTGACAGCAAGCACGTTCATTTTTTTGTTAATGTTTGCCATTGTGTTATCTGTTAAGGTGAGAGTGATAACATGGAGTTACAAATGGTGACCAGCAGCCAGCACGGAGACTGGACTGTGATGAAGAAGGAGTCTCTCAAGGATTTCCCAGACGGTGTCGTCATTTCCTTACCAGCGAAAGGCGGGACATTTGAGTGGGTGTTTTATAATGGCAATATGAGTGGTTTTTTATCAAAGGCAATATAATGGTGTTTATAATGAAGGCAACATATTTTTCAGTATCATGGGACTCATTGTACCCAAAGGCATGGACAACAAAGCAATATCTCGTATAGCAGATTTGCTGTATCGGCAGTCTTACCAATTTGATGCAAAACTCATTGTTCGCCAGAGTGATACCGACCCTTCTCATTGTCTGGTGCGCTGTGTGGAAAACGATAAAAGTATCGATGCTGCAGACACGATGAAAAAACAGGGATTCCAGAAAGGTCCCCCGGATTCGCCTGTTTTTGGAATCTGCGACGGAGAGGAAATCATCATAAAATTGGAAGGCAACCTTACTTTAGATGCAGACTACAAAGTGGTACGTCTGAAGTATTATAATTTGAACCCGGAGTCGGCAAGCGCTTCGTTCAAGATCGATGTTCACAACAAAAAAGCTCAATCTGAGGCTAAGGCTTTTTCTGGAGAGCTAAGGTACAACGTCGGTGGTGTTGATCAGGGTCCACCGAGGTGCGGATCTGTGGTTCTATCCATACCAAAGGTATATTGAAAAAATACGGGATAAATTGTTATTTAATGGTAAAAATATTGTGTAAAATTTGGCAATTAAAAAAAATTGTGTAAAGCCTTATGATCAAATCATGTTTGGATTTTTTTTATGAAGGACGAGGAACTGCACCGATTTGCACCGCTGACCCTCGATGTTCCGGGTAATTACATGTACAGACATGCCACTATTTAACGTTGATTATATAATCAGGAAGAATGTTCATCTGATATGAGAGTTATATCTCAAACGGATATATACACAATGTGTGTTTCTTCAAATCATAGAGATTTTATATATGATGTATATATTCCTGTATATCATACGGATAAATTTAATGCCTTTATATCATTGACAATGAGAATGTCTGATTTCGCTCCTCCGAATATACAATAATATTTTTTACATTATGTTCACAATGACCATTTGTTTAGAAGTTGCTCATTTGAAAAAAGTTTATATATATATATATATATATATTGAGACAAATTTAAATCTTATTTGAATATAATTATATAAAAGTATGTTCAAAATAATTATTATTTTGTATTGTTTTATTTCAGTGAAAGTTGCTGCTAAATACTTAGCATACCAACTTCCAATCAGACCAACTCCAAATTTGGATGATTTTTATCTTTCTTTGGTTGACAATAGCCGTAGTAAATATCGATCCATAAAGACGCGCGCTGACAAAGAAGCAGAAACGGGGACAGCCAGAGAAATATGTGAAGTTTTCATCAAGAACTGGGCTAGTCAAAGACCGAAAAACGAAAACAAAGTAGGTCCCCATCCCATCAGTATCCCAATTGCCGCGTTAAACCCATTAGGAACTGTTACTGATAGTTGTAAACGAACTCAAACAGACAATATTATACTAGTATTAAAGGGGCATGGTCACGATTTTGGTCAAAAATATTTTTTCGATTTTAATATTTAGAGTGCTTCAGTAAGGCATTTTTAATAGGCAACAACAATTTTGTTGTCATTCGTTGAGTTATAAGCAAGTTACAGAGCTTGCAATTCTTTGCTATGTAAACAAAGCTTTTGTTTACATTTTGAACGTTATAGTAAAAATGTCAGTTTTAGATCTAAAATGAATGTGTTACACGCCAGAAAGTGTTTTTTTATGCTTAAAATGAAAAGAAAGCTAGACAAATCAGCTTGAAAAAGATTTTTTCTGGTATATTGAACCTTTGTAACCAAACACAGGGCACGAGCCTTGTTTATATTGTTTACATGACAAAGAATTGTGAGCCCTGTATCTTGCTTATTACTCAACGACTGACCCACACATTTCATTTAATTATTAGAAATGCTTTCCTAGAGCATTGTTCATGATAAAAACAGAAAAATAGAATTTGACCAAAATCGTGACCATGCCCCTTTAATTCACCATTTATACAATAGTGTTGTATTGTGCGTGTGCTATGCCTAAATAGTAGTCAGGGGTTTGATACATAGTGCACAAGCCATAGGCGATTGCACTTTGTATCAGAACACTATGATTGTCATTATACCATCGTCCATGTTTCTATCATATAACTTATATTATTTTTTTTTAACCAGAGTCTACACTGCTCTGTTTTATGCCAATTTAAAAGACAATATTAACAACATGTTGAATTGAAAAGAGCATTTTTTTTTTACAAATGCCTATGTAAATGTAGCGGTATTGTCCGCTATCAAACTGTATGTTACACCTGTCACAATGAAAAATAAAACAACCAAAAAATACAGTATCATGAATATAAAAATTGTACATACACAATAAAAAACACGACTAAGGAATGGCAGAAAAGATTGTTGTATACTGACGTGCTTTGCTATTATAATAGGAGGGTGTGACGTTTGCGTGTTGTCTGGTCCCTTAAAATAATAATAGGAAAATCAAGCGTTTGCTCTGACAATCAGTTGATTTGATCGTTTATTTAGTCAACAAGTTGCTGTACAATTACAAAAGATCAACAAACCTTTGTGTTCTTTCCAAGAAAATAGACGCGATTAACCTTACCGAGAAAATTCGAGTTGTTTAGCAGACGAAATCTTTTAAAATTCATTCTTGTATATTCTTTATCAAGGGACATTTAAGAAGGCGTTTGTATGATTCTCGTGTACAGTTTCTTTATAAAAATTTTAACCAATTTGTTCAAAAGTTTATAAGAAACTTTAAAATCCCGTCAAGAATGAGGTGTTTTTGGAAATATTTATTTATTATATTTAATTGCTTGACGTCAATAGTGTATGTATTTACGTGTATTTACGTTCTATATATTAAAAAATAACCCGCCGATTACGTCATCGGCTGTCGCGCGTTGGGCTATTGGACGTTACGTTGGGTCGTGAGTTCGGAACCCGCTGTCGGCTTTCGTAAGATTTTTGTTGAAAGCATTTGCCGTGCTCTATTTCGGTTAAGTACGTTTACGCTCTATAAAATACTAAATGTATACTATGCGAAAATAGACGAGTATTGAAAATAAAGAGACAAACTGACAGAAGTCATAATAATACGTTATTCCATCTCCCACTTGTGTACAATATGTCTGTCAATTCGTCGAAGGCTATTATGTGTAAAACCAAGAAGACAAATGTTCAGTACATATTGCTAATTTCTTTTAAATCTTTTATTTGTTTGAATTTCCTTGAAATTATTACATGTATGTAACCTTTTTTTCAGGTTCAGACAATTTCAGACCGATTATATTCCTTCTCTACAGAATTTGCCAAAGAATTTGATATGTTTATGAAACCATTTTCTATGACAAATGGTACTGTCCTTTTTTACTAAACATTTCAATTTTGTTTAATAGGATTTGAAAAACATTTATATATATAATTTTGTATATTTTGAATATATATATATACAGCAAAACTCGAATATAACGAACACGGATATAGCGAATTTATGGCTATAACGAATTACTATTCATGTCCCGGCAAATTTCTCATATAAACCTATAGAAAATTGATGTATATAACGAACACGGCTATAACGAATTTACGGCTATAACGAAGTAATTTTAAGACCCCCGCTGGCAAAATGTTAACGTATTTTATCATTTTTATAACGAATTTTTTCTATTTCAAATTTCATTGAAGAAACATGCAATTTTAAGATGCATATAAAAAATACTCAAATTCAAATAGTATACGGAATTTTTTTTAAATTGAAATGAAATGGTTATATTGACATTTTTGGTAAATGACGGAAATACTAATTTTATAACTTACGATAGTTTAGAAAACTGTAAACCGGAAAAACCCTTAATTATCTTATAACGAATTCGCTATAATATATTTTACGAATTCGTTATAAACGCATAGCAAATAACGGCTATAAGGATGTTTTTTCTATGGTCCCTTGAAATTCGTTATAAACGAGTTTTGCTGTATATATATATATATATATATATATATATATATATATATATATATATATATATATATATATATATCTGAAATTATATAGACTTTAATTTTTTTCAATTAAATAGGAATTCTTTCCAACAACGGCATTGAAGAACTCAGTAAACATATTCACGACAAATGGGAAGCTGTCGCTCAGAATCTTGGTATTGAAAGAGATGATGTCGAGGCCATTAAAATTGATTTTAAAGATGATGACAAAAGGGCCGTGCGCATGCTTGATAAATGGCGCATCTCTGACAGTGCTATTAAAAAAGGACCAATCATTATGTCACATTTGTCCGACTGCTTGAAAAAATCAAAATGCAGTCAATCGGCTTTGAAATTGGTAACGGCAAAAACTTAATATAATATGTTTTTTTAAATTAATTCATACTAGATATATAGCCACATTTGTAAGAGTTTTTCCCTTTATATCGAGTGTCTTTTAAAGAAAATTTAGATACATTATCTATATAGCTAAACACTGTGATTTTCTTTGGATTTATATCGTACAGTCTGCCTTTTGGACAGTGTGCCTGTGTTGTACAATACTTTGATTATAAAGGCAAGATAATTCTTTAAAGAGTTATACTGTAGAATATCGTGTGTTTATAGTAAGGATTATTGTTTTTCTACATGATTAATTGTGAGCTTTATTTTCTTAACAATGTTTGTTTCTTGTAGTCTAGGAATTTTAAATTGCCTTACCATCATTTTTTCCATTTTCACAGAGAAAAAATCGAATAAAGATTGTGCATTCATTTCACAAGTTTATTATTCTTTTAATAGGCTATCCTACATTCTTGACACATTTCAATAGATAACTATATTTTTAACGAAATGAAAACAATAAGACAATAGAGTTTTTTATTTTCCAACAGAACTATTTTTTAATTTCGAAAAAACTATAGGACTATTGTCATTTTATGAACTAAGATATGAAAAAAATATGCACATTGAGTTTAAAAATAAGTGATTAATACATGTATAGAAACAGTACAATTACTTGTCATTGAAAAATATGTATATCAACATTAAATCCAATTTCTTCGCAAAAACGAATGATTATTACCATTAGACAGTGTCATTATCAAGCTATATAATAATACGAGTATCTGCAACTGCATGATTATATAAGCACCTAAGATAAATCAATTATTCTGGTATCTTAAAATGGAGCGGATTTCAAATGGTTGAGGATATAGCACAATTCCTTGAAACATAGCAGATCCGGCAAAGACTACCACTCAGGATCAATAATTGTTGCCAACTGCATCAAGGTGAATATGAATGGAAATAAGGGAGATCTTGCAAACACTTTTTCAAGGCAATTTCTTTTCCCTGACCCAAAGGTAAACACCCTGAAGAAAAAAAAGAATGTTTTTGAAAAACATCTTTTTAAAAATTAGAGCGAATGTGTGTCACTGGGCTGGAAAATGCTGCAAAAAATCCCACAACAAATACTCCACCTTTTTCACACGGGGTCATTTGACGGCAAAAATTGCCCTTTATTCATAATACTAGGTTACTTATTTGCTATATAAAAATGGGTCAATATGTTTTAAAAATGTGTGTGGGTTTTGTAATATTGAAATTAAATTTACCAATCTGCAGTCACGTGAGATAATATAAGTTCCGTTGCCAATCCATTCAACTTTAATTTTATCACATGTTCGATGGAAAACCTTGTTAAAACTTTAAACTCCTCTTCTATAACTTCATGATACACTGTGAAAATATGTCACTTTTAGAACACAGTTGATTGATACTAAGTACAAAAATATACAGGTGCTTGCAATTCAAATTAATCGTAAGTCCAAGAAAATATTAATAAACTATATCACAGAAAAATAATGTTTACAAAATTGTCTTGGGGGAAACAAAACCATTTTATTGTTAACTTACTTTAAACAGGCAATTTGATTGGGAGGATTAAACCATAGTAAACATTTGCAATAAGTTACACTTGCAAAATTAGTAACGAAGTAAGTTGGCCAATATGGAGTATAGATTACTTAGTAACACACTTTCTCCAAAAACAGATTAACCTTACCATTTGTTCTGAAAATATAGGTCACACACCAGTTTAGACGATCTTCCTTGTACCCTCGACAACATCAAGGTTGTCTGCTTACAAAATATCATTTTAAGATTTTAAAAAATATTTTGTATGAAAAAATGGAACCTTACCAGAACTTCAATTGTATACACCGAAACACTTTTTTTTCTAAATTTTTGATTTCAATGATTGGTAAAATCATTCTGAGATTTTTCTATTGAAAGATATATATTGAGCAACTTGATTCGGGTAATGGAAACTTTTCATAAATGAATAAAAAAAATAGATAAAACAGAATGATTCTACAAAGTGAAGTATTTTTTTTAAATATGAAAATTGGTATCTACATAGCTTTATAGAGATATGACAACATGAAATGAATATATTTACATACAACTTAACATTGAATTGGCGTATTTGGATACATGTTCACATCAGGAAAAAGTGAAAAGAGAAAAATATACAAACACAAACACAATATACTTACAGTACAGTATATATTAATATGTATCTGACAGCAACATATAGACAACTGATAATTTGGATTGTAAATCTTGGCTATGTATTTAAAAAATATTTTTAAATCTCAGGATGCATGAAATAACGAATCATGTAAAGGTCAAATAAATAGTTACATGTGTATCTGTTCATGTTCAAACAACTTCTATAATAAGGGATAAGGAATCATTCTTGGAGTATTATGAGGTTATCAAATATGGTCGATCGGGTTAACCAAATCCAATAAAGTCAATACTGCTTTATGATAGAATTGACCGTATTTGTCAGTTCGTAATATTCAAAGAATGTTTCCTGTTCACATTTTATATAATATTTAGGTATTGTAAATTACATGTATTGACATTATTGACGTTATTTTCATTTCGTATAATTATGCAAACCTCTTCCTGACCCAAACCACATTATTAATGAACTGTTTTTGACTATACGTTACAAAATCGATACGTAGTGTTATCACAGACAATGACAATGAAAAACATGTATCGAACAAACTCTTGGACACAAGGACTCAAGTCTGAGAAAGGGCGTCCAATTTGTAGGTTTAGTGAATAAAACAGTATAGAAATCATCTTTACTCAGAATTACTAGTGATTGGCATATAGAGTTTGTTTTAAATATTTATGCATTGCCGCATACTCAAATTTGAAAAAAAAAACATGTGTAAAAGTCATTGTAGAGGAAGATGTCAAGGATGCCTATTTGTTTAAATTTTTTTTTTACATTTTTCAATCATTTTTTTGTTTAAAGTTAGAGACAAAGAAAGTAAAAACGTGAATTTAAAAAAAGTAGATGGATAACTAGATGTTGGTACCGAAAATATTACTCATATCGGTTATATAATTTTCAAGAGAGAGAGTCTCTCAGTCAAAAGAGGAATAAGTCTGTCTCAATTCTCGCATCTGCTTCGACAATAAAAAGGCTCGGAAGTTGATCATTATACAAATATATGATGAAGAAAGTATTTTCACTCTATTACTTTTACTGCAGAAAGGGGAGGGGTGTATTTTATTTAAACAATTTGATTTGTACATCTTTTAATTTTAAATGTTTAACTTTTTGAATTTGAAATTCGCCCTCTCCCCGAAAAAATAACTCCTTTTTCTCCCTTTTCAATTAACAGTCTTACGCATAGCTATAAAGCATTTATCAACACGTACGGTAATGAATATGTATAAACCCATCAACAATATCAATTGACAAATGCGTGCTTACAACAAATGCATATGGATTCTGTACAGCGATGGGGTAAACGATGCGATACCGATGCGTTTTTGATGAAAATGGCATGGATGCCGGTAGGACACCCATAGTAATCGGACGGTGACTGAGATCATCGGGCACATCGGTGGAAGAAAATAAGTTGTAGCTATAACCCAGCGATGTTTCCACCGATGTTCCATCGCTTCTCATCGGCAATACATCATTAACACATCATCGAATCGGCCGATGTATGCATCCCCTCCACCTCAAATACTTCTCAATGGTTTCCATGTTAATCGAATGTAAATGGAGCTTTAAACTATTAAATGCATGCAATTGCAAAGAATAATTCAAATGCATTAACAAAGTGTCAACTTACTGATCCGGTCCCCTGCAGATTTAAATGCAGATACGAGAATTCAACCCCCATCGTTTGTATATACTAACCGTTTCTTACATCATCCGTCATGTTCAAACAGGCAATGCACACAGACCTTTCATATATACAGTGAGACAATAATTGTCAATAGATTCAATGCACTAAAGTCCTTTCACAAAACCTCATGAAAGTATGTCTTCATTTCATAGATTTTCAAGAACATTTTTTTCCGCTGCTTAAAATATTGCCAAAAACTCCACAAGATTCTAAATGTTTAAAACCGTTAACATATTAAGTTATTTCGTTCTTTAAAAAACAATAAGCTAGCACGATTTGCATATATTAATATTATACAAAAATTGACTGTGTTTTCGTGCAACATTGGTTATATTAGCCCCCGAGGGACGAAATATTGCCCGACGCGAAGCTGAGGGCAATATTTTCGTCCCAAGGGGGCTAATATAATCAATGTTGCACGAAAACACAGTCAACATTTGTTTTGTTATATGAAGAAACAAACCAAAATTTAAGAAAGTAATTGAAAACAGATCGCCGTAATTTTATCAGCTCAACAAAGAATTCACGAATTCAATTTTGTGCAAAGTTCATTTAAAAAATATCCTCAGCATCAAACAGTCACTGGTGATATTCCGCCGACTGTAAGAATTAACATACAGATGTTCTACCTGATTTTACTTCACAGTACTTAAAAGGGAGTATGGGACTGACACCAAAGTAATTGAAAATTTTTAAAAATTGGTTCAACAAATAGTATTGCATTTTTTCTAACAAAATATAACAATTTTTTGATAGGTTAATATGTTTGTTTCCATGGTAACGGTATCCAAACATACCCTTGTTGGAAATACTTCCATTCATCAAAATACACCACTTATAACAGAAATGAAGCAATGCTACATCGTTTATAATAATTTTATTTCATTTTTCTTATATGCTATTTATAATACATTGACAGAACAACAATTTATTAAAAAAAAAATTCTGAAAGCCTCCTCAGTATCATACAATGTGCGACCGAATTTCCTCTGCATGGTTCAAATTTGTTGCTTTTTGTGTTGACCGTCAATGCAAAATGGTCAAAAAATCTGTTTTGATATAATTGGAAGTTTTATTTTTGAACTTAAAAGAAATATACAAGTGTTATGCTTTCACTGGAAAAGGAGAAACTCATATGTCAATAACTTAGATAAAAAGATATTGCAATCTGAATTTACTCTGGTCTGTTTTTACAATTCCGCGCCATTTTCACTTGATCACTATTCTAGTGTAGATAAAATAATCAATACCAACTTTTTGTTCAATCAACATTGAGTCAATTAATAATATCTTTACTACAATGCTGGTACTTTATAAAATTCACCAAAAAAGTAAAAAATTATTCATTTAAATTCCAAATTTCCTCTGCTTAACTTGAAATTCCTCTGCTAAAATACAAATTTTTAAACCATTTGCACCTTATAACAATATACCAGCTAGGAACAAAATAATTCTAGTATGTATAAACAAATAAATATTTAATTTATGATTTGCTACATGTATCTTATAATAATTTTTTTCATCTCTGAAACATAAAAAAAAATTGAAATCAGCATTACATCATGTACAAAATGCACAGTACAAATGCCAAATATAATTTTAAGCTATTTTGGCAGAACAACATCCATTACTGTTACAACCATATATTATGCTATGAATTTTTTTTAATACTAATCAAGTTTATACTGGACATTTAACTCCTCACATGTATATGTACAATGTAATAGATCAACAAACTTATACAAATAATGCACCCAAATCAAAAGCCCTTTCAACATTGTTACATGTATTACCAATCTAGCATAACTAATGAAGCTGACAATTACCGCTCCAGAACGAACGCTATCAACAATTTTATTATATATCTAACATATATATTGAAGCAGACAAGAGCACATCCTTGGCTTATCCATGCAACATCTGCTTTTTATTTGGGCAAAGATGTAGTATAAACATCTTTTGAGATACTGTATGACTTTAAAGTTAAAGTTGTGTGTTATTTTTTCACAATATAGATGGTTCCTTAAGATTTCCTTCACATGATAAGCATCCAATGTTTTACCAATATTTGTGTCAATGTTTGTCCGAAGTTTGGAAATCATTGTGCTATCTTCATCACCAACTTTTGTCCTTATACAAATAGACCCATCATTCACATCCTTGACCATCTCTTCTATCATGTCACTCTCCATGGCCTTCATAGAACTTCCCGTTCCAGTTGATAATGCAATCATGTGGAGGAGGTGTTGATTTGGAATTGAGAGACAAAGTACATGTGCGACAGGATTTCGATCTTGTTGAAAAGTTTTCTATTTTTCCAGAAAATGTCCCGATCACAGATGAATGATCTGAAAGATGGGAAATAGCATCACTTAAATACTTATACATAGAGAAATATCTAAAAACTGTTGTGACATTCAAACACAAGGATTTCTTAGGATGTACAATTATGGTTCACAAAGACTAGGCCTCGTACAATTCAGCGTTTATTTAACTACATGCAGTTCGATTTCCATGGCATTCAAAAATTATATAATTTAGAATTTACTGATATAATAAACAAACTTTTTAAATGAATGAAAGACTTTCAATTGCCACACTCATGCTTAGAGTATTAAAAAGAATAAAATAAATGACAAAAAATATATTGCACAGTGATAATCTCTAGGACTAAGGATTCAGTCAAAATATATATGGAATAATACATATACTTTTACCTTACTGTATGGGGGCTTTAATTTGTTGATATGAAAGAGTATACCCTTGAAATCCATGAAAATTAAACCAATCACAGTGATACACTGTACCAAACGAAATTACCCAGTAGTTTATGTACTAGTAATTTATCAAATACCTGATAAACCGTC
This sequence comes from Magallana gigas, assembly GCF_963853765.1. Taxonomy (NCBI): domain Eukaryota; kingdom Metazoa; phylum Mollusca; class Bivalvia; order Ostreida; family Ostreidae; genus Magallana; species Magallana gigas. The sequence continues at coordinate 21,215,841 of NC_088857.1, read as the reverse complement.
ATGACTTCACTCTCTCTATCTATTCTGCCAACCAGCATATTTCTATATATAGCTCTTCTTCAATAGGAGATCAATACAGTCTAAAAATGGCCCCGACCATCGAGCTCTCTTAAATGCGTATCTGCTTACATCCCTAATTCCACCAAACTCCTCCACTGTCTCCAACCACAATCAGACATTTGGACAACTTCTTCATGGTCAACATCTGTAATATTAAGTTACATAATCAGGAATTTTTGCACCATGAGAGAATTTTAAATGGAACACCAGTTGGCTGCAAAGTTGATCAGTAAAAAAAATATATGCATATGTACTTGATATTATAAAGGCATAAACAGACTCTAAGGTTAACTCAGATTTAACAAACATAATAATATTTACTAAGAGAGGAATAGTTTTACTTAATATAAGACAATGACTTCTGAAATCTTTACTTTTAAATTAGATGTTCTCCAATCAGATAAATGCAAATATTTCAACATGGAGAAGGGCATGGGGCTGTGAAAAGTAATTTTTGAGGGAGCATTATTTTGAAAGACTGAAAGTCACACAAAAACTCCAGACACTGTAAAAGTGTTTTAACAGAAAAAAAAGACACCATCTGAGGTTGACATTGTACTTGACATCTATTTTACACCTATTTGAAATTTATTTTGCTGTCAATATGTAAATTATGAGTTCATGTGTATACCATAGTGTATATCATTACATAAAGTGTTCAATCTGTCTTTCTATTTTAAAATACATCTCCCGACATCATGGGTTTCCAATAGTCTAACTCAACCCCACACATATTAATGGCTGTCAGTTTACAATTTCTATCAAAACTAAATCATTTTTAACCTCACTCATATATAGCATCAGAAATTACTGATACAAAATCAAAGTCATCATCATTTGCAGTTTCAACTTGTAGCTTATAGTCTGTCCCGAGTTACTGCTTCCATCACCTTTTGATTATTTTTAATAAAAATACACACACCTGTCAGGCTGTGAAAGAAATGCTGTTGAAGTCTATAAAAGGGAAAATATCCAAGATATCTTAATTGATAAATTATCATTTTTCACTCATAAAAGTTCACAGGAACAAAAACAAATTTCTTACAGAGATTTATAATGGGAAATGTTTACATTTTTTCTCCATTCGGAAGTACTCCAGACACCTCGCACAATTATTCAACGTTATCATCCGGGCTTATTTATGGCTGATGCAATGCAAAATCTCAGCAGACTTTTTATTTTGGGATGTGTATTGAAACCCGAAGAGGTACATGTAGAGGGGGCGTTTCAAAACATATAATCTGGACATTTTTTTATAATAGTGGATGAACGTAGTTTGAACTCAAAGGTATTTATGATTATCAAAGTATCAAGTGAAAAGTAGTGGAAGCAAAAACTCGGGACAGAGTATAAATATAAATTGAATACCAGATAATTTGACTAATGAATATGCATAGAGACGACAGGAGATTTCGTATGTGTGGTATGACATCATTTTGAACCATACATTTAAAATCGACAACTAGTATAGAAACATCTGATTATCTGAAACATGTGACAACATGATACAAATTCTGATATATGTTAGAATTAAGTTTAACTTATTAATAATGAGAGACAAAGAATTCCACTGTGTTCTGATATGTGTATTGAACCATAGTGGCATACTGTCAAAAACTTGTTTTTTATTATGAAATTACATCTCAGGTACTTGGGGCTTTACTTACGAATGTGTACGATGCCTACTTTAAAAGGCATAGGTATCTTACATACCAATGCTTGTGCATTACAACGCCATAGCATTTATATAAGAAAAATTCAATGATGTCCATACAAATTTTACTTTTACTCTAGTCTCAGTAAGATTCGCCGAAACTGAAAATCTGAAAAAACGTCTATCAAAAACTTTCAGTTTCGACGAACTTAATCCTGCTGAGATTACCAATACTTTTACTCTATCAATGAATGTAAGTCAAACCTGGACAGATCGCTTTTACTGGCGTCGAGTCATATTCCTCCATCTCTGATGAGAATTTTTCAGCTGTAATATCAAAATATGTGATTGGTATGCCCAAGAGAGCGTCCACGTTCGCATTAGACCATCCTTTTTCTGAACTTTAGCAACCTTTCTGTGGCGATTGGTCTTCTCAGCGTTCAAAATCAAATCCACGTTTCCTCCGCATTGCCGAAAACTGAGCCGATATTTATGTCGTAAAAAAATATTTTGGGTTAAATTAACTCTTATTATCATTTATATTCACGCTTTATTATTTAAAAAAACCTATAAAACCCTTTCCACTATAAATTTTATTGTTTAATACCTTAGAATTGAACAAACAGATTTAACGACCGCGAATTGGTTTACGTCATTTAGAGTTGCGCGGTAGATTCAAAATCGTGAGTCCCATACTTCCTTAATTCGCAAATCCTTACATCCGTAATGATAGCAAACCGTCGCATTGCGCGTCCGTTGTTTACTTGCCTTGACTGACTGTTTATTATGACGTCACCTTGTTTTGGAGTCGCAAAGAGTTATTTACGTCATCGTTTACGAATCAACAAATCATAGGCGATTATTTGAAATAGAGGGAATGTTCTCTAGATATTATTCCTAGCCGGTCAATATCAAAAAATTATTGACCGGTCAATATTTTTCGGAGGAGCTAATATTACAATTTTTAATTTTCTTTTGTAAGCATGCACAAATGCCGAAACGAAAAAAGACAGAGGAGTTCCGCAAGGGGTGTGATACGGATCCGTATCAGCCCTAGAGGGCTGAAAACCTGTATCAGCCCTGGAGGCCGAAGCGAGTTTTGTGATTTCATGTGTATCACATATGCAAAAGCCTGTATTTATTACTAAGTATGTAATTATATATATAACATTTTTTAATAAGTTTTCTCGTTATGTCACAAATTAGATAATTTTATTACTATGCCCTAAAAATTGCTGAATCACACCGGAAACAGTTATATTGCCCTCCCGGAAACAGTTATATTTCACAGGAAATAATTATATTGCCCTCCCGAAACTGTAGTATCGCCATTGCGTGCAAGAATTCTGCATATTAATTACGTCGGGTTCGAAATTCAACGAGCCAGTTGCTAAGCAAACGAAAACAGATCAGCGAATTTTAAACATGTCGAACAACGTCTGATGTTTGTTCATCTAAATTCAGAGGAACTATCATTATTTTTGATTAAGAATCAATGATCAGCGAATTAATTGACGTTTTACATTGTACATTGACTAAATATGAGCATGTGCCATCAAATACTATTGTGAATTAAATAAATATGTTGATTACCCGAGTTTGATTTGTTTAAAAATGTTATATAACATATATTACATGGCTTCGAGGGCGACATACCAGAATGTTTGCCCTGAGGTGACAGGAAAGCCCTGGAGTGTTATGTCGCCCGATGCCGAAGGCAGAGGGAGACATAACACTCCAGGGCTTTCCTGTCAACGAGGGACAAATATTCTGGTATTGTTGCCCGATACCTTATACCTTATGTTATAAGTTGAATATATATATTATAATATATATATAATATATATTATATAAATATAAATATGAATATGAATCTATATATATAGACAGAGAGATTTTTTTAAAAAAGCATATTTTTACTATGATTTCGAATTGATAAGGCCTCCTGTGTACCCCCGGTTAGGATTGGCCTGTAAAAAACAATGATTCTTAATTTTGCTTTTGTTTTATAAAAACATTCTTTTTTTAAATTAAAAAGACTTGTTTAGTTGCTAATAAAGGTATTAAATCAAAAGGCCCACTTTTGCCCTCTTATTCTAAATCAGACAATGCAGAGCTTGATATTTTTTATATCTAAAATTTAGAGGAAAGGGTAGTACCAAATTTTTAAGTAGGTTCCCCATTTCCACTTTCTCTTTATCGAAATGTAATGTTAATGTAAATAATTATATGCAAATAATCTCAAATCTAGAAATATGGACTTTTAATTTGGCTATCAAAATCTTTACAACTAATTTAGAAAATTTAATACCCGGCTTTGCTCCTCCCTTTTTCTGTCAAAATAGTTACGATATACTTATTATTAATGCTTGTAAACTTTTTTTGTTGAAGAATTATTACCGATCCAAACTATCTTACAGACCCCCCCCCCTCTCTCTCTCTCTCTCTCTCTCTCTCTCTCTCTCTCTCTCTCTCTCTCTCCCAAAATTTTGAGACTACATGACTGTCGTTAATTAGCCTTTATGTTTATAGTTTTACATAGAGGTTAAAAGTAACGCTCCAACTCTTCCTTATAATATACGTAAATATGATGTATTGCTTCCAATCTGCATTTCCAACTTACGATTCTTACATGAAAACTAAGACTTGGTATGAATTATAACTATAGTATTTACACTATAGACATAAATTACTTCCTTTTAACTAAGAGCATTTGACGTTAATAAAATGTGAAGCGGGAAACTTTGAGGTGTCTCCGTTATGACGTCATAAACAAATGTGCACAAAACAGCCTCTCGAGTTGTCTGAAATGAGTACAGAATTTGATGACGAAAGCAAACCCGCGACCCACCTTAAATCTTCAGACGTTTTACAGTCGTTAAAATTATGACGCACTTACGTTACCTAATGATTACGTCAACAATAGTACTATCACGTCATAATGCTTATTGAAGGAAACAATCATAGAATCAAGATATTTGGAGATTGAACTCAATATTTATTTGTTTTATACAATATAAAATGGTTTGGGGCAGTTTACGCTTTATAAACCGCGAAGAAGAGACAAATCGTTCAGAACAGTTAAAATTACCGAGATTATATGTTTACAATAATCCAAACGACAAGTGATAAATGCGTGCTATGATCATTGTGACGTAACGAAAAAGTTCATACACAATTGAACGTTTTCGCTGTTCTATAGGTTCATATAAGGAAACATATTTGCAAATGTAAAATGACGGTAAACTGTACAAAATTCAAACGTAACGTCAGGCGTATTGATATGTTTTTGCTGTTAGTACTAGTCTTACTATGACGTAGGCAACATTTTTTATTAGATATAAAATATTTTAGCCAATCAGAAATCGCGTTACAACCAGAATAAGATTATATAGCGTTAAATATATAGTAAAATAACATCAAAGACGATGATACAGTCTATATCAAAATATTTAACGAAGGTCTAAGTGACTTTGTAAAATGTTTTCTTTCTGCCTTCGTTGAATTGGATTGTCCGTATAAAGTTTATAAAGCGGGAAAACTGAAAATTGTCCGTGGCCACAAATATCAAGATGTTCACTATGTTTAATTTTTCTGTACTCGGGTTGATCGACGTGTTGTTGTTTGTGTATAGAATATGGGTGCGTGGAGTTGTTCAGTTTCTCCTATAGAAAATACTCGTATAACATAGGTAGAAATTAAATTTATTCCTTATAATTTAATTTTCTTTTACTAAAATCAGAAAATTAGGCCCATTATTTAGTTAAAAGATGTTAATCGCAAATTTAGCGAGCTTAAAAAGCGTGGCCGGAAGAGCCGAAACCAAAATAAAGGAACTTCAAACCAAAAATACAAATTTAAGGAAGAAGCTGCGAGAACTATCTACAGAAAATTCGTAAACTAGAAGAGGACTCAAACAGAGAAAAGTTTATCATGGAGTTAATGAACAGAAAACTTAAGGAGATAGGTAAAGAACATTATGACAATGTAATGAAGATTAAGACGGAGGCAGACAAGACAACCAAACAGTTGAAAGAACAAAACAACGCCTTGCTGCAGACCATTCGGGCATTAGAATATGAAAAATAACATCTACAGGCCATGTTGCTTGTAAAAAAAACTTGAACGGCGATTTCAACCACAAAAGCAGCAAAGAAGACAACAAGTGGCAAACTTTTGATGATAAAAAATCAAATCACGGGGACATGTTTTACGCAGACGCGAAGCATGTGTCACAGTGTGAAATTCAATCATTCGGACTATTCTTTAATTATTATGTAAATTATTTTTGGGGGGGCTACAAAACGTATCCTCTATTTCGACAACTGTTTTTAAAACGTTTTAATTTCCGCGCAGCTTTAACCCCACATATCGGCACTCATCAAATAGGCAGTTAATTACAAATGTAAACAAATGCCGTTCTATCTATTCATTTGTCAATACCTAGGTATTTGAATTCATTTTACAATCACGTTAGGATAATTTGCCGAAAAAGTTAATTTACACAATAATTAAAAAATAGGCCGAATGATTGAATTTCACATAAATTTGACATAAATGAAATATGCAAATAGGAAGAATTGGAGCCCTTGTTGTTTTTAAAATCAAGGGCAGAAAAGCACGTTCAGACTTTTAAACTGTTTTACATTTATCTGCCAATTTTATATAGTTCTATCATTTGAGTTTTGTCAGTACATGCTGTGTGGATACAGCGAATAGGTCGTTTTCATTTTGTTTGTAATCCACAATACACAATGACAGACATGAGTGCTCTGTCAAAGATCTCGGAGAGGATGCAAATACATGAAGGATTTGTCAATTCCACTGATTCTTCCACAACTGATCTTCTGGCTTTCAGTAAAGAAGTAAGTAATGCAACAAAGGAATCTACGGATTGTATCAAAGATGTCGCAAAATACGCTACAAAAATTAACGAAGACCTGGCAAAACTGCGACAGTTGATCAAAGACTTCACAGTACAGATTGGAGACAAAATGAACGCTCTCGCTGAAGCGGGGTTGTTTAAAGGTAAAACCAAATTTTTAAAAACCTTATGATTTACTTTTTCTTAGGTCTACTTAAACGTACTTTAATCTAATTTTTGTTGATTTCAGATTTCTCAGACCCCACATATAGCGGGTAGGTTCAAAGTTTATTATAAGTGGATTAAAAATTCATGTAGAACTGCTACAGTATTTAATTTGAATTAAATTACATTTTGTACGTCATGAAACATAAATTAATTTGAAAGCAGATATTGCCTATAAAATATATCATTATACAGTATTTGATTTATCCATTTAGGGATGTAAGCAGTGGAAAACATCTTGCTGATTCATCTGAACACCGTTTCAGCAGGTAAGAAATATTTTCAACGTGGCAATACGCATACATTTGCATAGATATAGAATTGAAATTATTTCTTTGTATTGTCAATTTGCAGTGATAGATTTGATAAGCAGAGGGCAGAAAAACTAGTGCTTTTACAGAAAATTGCTGAACAGCAGCAAGAACTCCAAAAGGTGCTTTGTGAAACAGAGGGGCTTATAACAAAAGTTGAGGAAACAGGGTTTTTCACGTTAGGAGACTTCGACAATATTAACGGTCATCTAAACCAGTGGATCAAAGGCCTAGAAACTGCAGAAGAACGTGAAGAGAAAAAACGACAGGAAGAGGAAAGGAAGCGAAAGGATGAAGAGGAAAAGAAGAAAAAGGCTGAAGAAGAGGCAAAACAAAAAGCAGAAGAACAGAGAAGGAAAGATGAGGAAGAAAAAAGAAGGAAAGAAGAGGAAGAAAGACGAAAGGAAGAACAGAGAAAAAAGGATGAAGAGGCCAGAGCGAGACGGGATCCGAAAAACTGGCCCACATTCATGTAAGGTTCTACACGAGCTAGACAATACTTAGAACAAATATTTTGTTAAACATTAAAATGTCTTTTTCAAACAGATACGACAGACAAAAACACCACAACTTGTTCCAGCATGGAATTTGTTGCGCTGTGTCCGCCATTACTGGAAGTCAAGGTCTGGAGAAGGATGACATCGTGTGCGCAGCTTTAGACAGTCACATCGATTTAGAGCGATATCCAAAAAATAAAGAAGAAGTCCTTATATCATCCATGACTCAGATCAAACCAACGAAGGGGAAGGAGATAAAACTTGATGTAAGATGTTGTAACAAAGCCAGCGGTGTTTATAATTACGGGCCCCCAGAAGCCGGTCCGTTATTTGATATACATTCAGATATTGTAACTGCGTTTCTGCGGGATAGTTTTTTTTATAGAATTAATATAATGCTTATTTTTTAATGAATTTTAAGTAAATTTGCATGTAGAAATATGTTTTATTCCTTTAAAAAATATTACACATTTTTTGTTTTACTTGTAAATGTATAGTAGGTCATACTCTGTCGTGTTAGGTGCGTTTTTATCGAGACTACATGTATAATATATCTGGAAAATTTCGGAGTTTTTCATTCTTATCAAAACAATGTATCGAGATCGGTATACGGGACATACTTAAAGACCTGAAATATTGAAGACCTGAATGACTTGAAATTTTATATAAATGATCATGAAATATCAATTATTTACGCAAAAATATGAAAGACCTGAAAATTTGAGCTGACCTTATTTTTAAAATACTTTTGAGCAATTAATTACGCATGATTATCTTCATAAACTGAAGTGTAGATAAGATTTATAATTCCATTTAGGAAAAAAAATTATCCGGCTTAATTTTTACCCTTAGAATTGTGCAGTTTCTACCGGATGAGCATATGATCTTACACGTACCTTTAAAATAATCCATTTCTGTTTTATTTTGAAATCATATAACCTAATGCATATAGTTTTAATTCAATACAATGCAACAAAAAATAGAAATGATTTGAAATACATAATCTCTAAGAGAATAATGATGAGTTGAACTTTGTATTAGAATACATACAAATCAATGTGTTCTCTTATACTTCATACTATGGCAATGGTCATATATATACAATTACCGTTAGAAATGCTAACGAACTCGATTCTTAATAATAATAGTAAAATGTTAAACTTCAAAACGTGTTGCTGAAAATATATTAAAATTTACCATAAAAATTAGTAAACCAACTCGTTATTTTCTTCTCTTTGGTGTGTTTTTATGTAAACAATCAATGATGATTCATACAATGATTATTTTCTGCGGCCCATTTGACGCTTGCGTCAATATATGCTTTCTTGTGATATACTGAAACAGATATCGTAAGGTAGCTCGCGGGTTTACTGCTTGTGAGAAAATCTACAAGTTAAATTACATTATAGGTTTTTTGGTTCTCCTTCACTTTTCATATTGAAGAGAAATTCATTTGTTTTAGCTTCCAATGAAAGTATACATCCCTATTGCTTCTTCTTCAATTGATAATCGAGAGATAGTAGTCAAAATTTCAATGAATGATCAAAAGTGGAGGTTCGTAGATGCAAAGGAAGAGAAACCTAGAGGGGTAAAAGACATGGTAAGTCGGGGTTTTATTTTCGTTGTCCACTAGTAATGCTTTTTTTTTAAACCAATAGTCAGAGAACTTTGAGCTCTGTTTTATTGACATGTATATCCCATTTCGATTGTTAAAGTCAATTCAAAATACGCAGAGATTCTACGGAAGTAAAATAACTTTTCTAAAATACTTTATAAAATATATAATGCGTTTTTTTACCATACCTAGGACACTCAGTTTGTGATTATTGAGATCAAAAATTTTCAAAGTTTGGAGGTTATTGTGGTATCTCGTCCAAAACGAGAAAACATGAAGGTAAACGCAATCGGTGGATGGTTTGAACCCACAATTGACAAGAATGTGCGTATTATTGTTCCCCCGGGATGCTTCAAGAACGAAACCGGGGTCCATTTCAAGGTATATTTTCGGAAGCACCGGAATAATAGTTTTACATAATTTAATCTATTCATGTACATGTATTTTATTATTAATGATTATGCAATGTAGATCTAGTTATATTCTGTTTTGATTTCTAGGTTGATAAAGACCTGGCCAATCGAGCACAAGCAGATAAACAGTTTGAAAATATCAAAATAGCTACGTCATTGCTTGGAATAGAGTTGGATGATGAAAACCTTATGAACGTAGAAATGGAAATCTATCCCGATTTGTGCAAACTTAGTTCGTAAAGTTTGTTTTCTCAAAACAATCTCTACCTAATTTTTATTACTCAATATTTTTGTCTTTCTTGAGTTCAAGTTTCGTATCAATTTGCATGAAGTCATGCCAGTCATTTTAGGAAAAAAATGTAAATTAACCGTCGATGTTCAATTTTGTTTCCCAGAAAATGCGCCAAGGCATCAAAAAGTTATAGAGAAATGCCGAAACAAGCTTGTTACGGATATGTCAGTTATCCACATAGCCACGCGCTTGCATAAAGATGGCAAAATACAAGACGAATGTTTAAAAGAAATTAAGGTATCTATCTATCGATCAATCTGTCTGTCTGTCTATCAGTATCTTCGTCAACTCATTTACATATCAATTTTAACTTATAAAATGCTTACTTTTAGAGCAAAAAGACAGAAGGGATGCAAGCAAGAAGACTGCTGGAAGAATTTAAGAATTGTAATGCAGAACAATTCGCCTCTATAACCGAGGCACTGGAGAGAGAGAACCAGGGTCATCTTGCGAAACTTTTAAAGAAAACAATGGAAGATATCAAAAATGAAGAAGCAAATGCGGGCAGCGATTTTGTTGGTAATTTAAACAAGAACTTCATTTGAACTTTACAATTTGCTCAACAAAATGCAAAAAAATGATTTTTGATCGAAATATTTTCTATAGAAGGAATAAATGTTTGTCTCATATTATTTTAGAATATTAAAAGTTTTCTCCAGTCCTACAAACCACATAGATAATATCTAAACCAAGATGTATGTATTTGAAGTAAAATAAAATAAACTTGGCTAAGGTTTTTTATTTTTGTAGACATTAACAAATATAATACGGTGTTTCAGTGGTTTTTTTTTTGACTTACCTGTGCATTAAGATAAATAAATATTAAATAATGAAATTCTCTGTCTCCGGCGTTGACGTCATACATTTGCCACTCGCTATCTATAGAAAAGTTGACGGCAACCACGGTCAATTTTTGTTAATGTGTTTATCATTGTGTTTTCTATTAAGGTGAAAGTGATAATTTAGAGTTACAAATGGTGACCAGCAGCCAGTGCGGAGATTGGACTGTGATGAAGAAGGAGTCTCTCAAGGATTTCCCAGACGGTGTCGTCATTTCCTTACCGGCGAAAGGCGGGACTTTTGAGTGAGTGTTTTATGAAGTCAATATAAGAGTGGTGTTTATTAAAGGCAATATAATGATGTTTAATGAAGGCAACATATTTCTCAGTATCATGGGACTCATTGTGCCCAAAGGTATGGACAACAAAGAAATATCTCGTATAGCAGATTTGCTGTATCGACAGTCTTACCAGATTGACGCAAAACTGATCGTTCGCCACAGTGATACCGACCCCACCCATTGTCTGGTGCGCTGTGTGGAAAACGATAGAAGTATAGATGCTACAAACACGATGGAAAAAGAGGGATTTCAGAAAGGCCCCCCGGATTCGCCTGCCTTTGGAATTTGCGACGGAGAGGAAATCATCATGAAATTGGAAGGCAACCTTACTTTAGATGCAGACAACAAAGTGGTTCGTCTGAGGTATTATTTGAACATGGATTTGGCAAGCGCTTCGTTCAAGATCGACGTTTACAACAAAAGAGCTCAAGCTGAGGCTAAGGCTTTTTGTGGAGAGCTACGGTACAACGTAGGTGGTGCTGATCAGGGTCCACCAAGGTGCGGATCTATGGTTCTATCCATACCGAAGGTAAATTTTAAAAATACGGGGTAAATTGTAATTTAACTGTGAAAGAATTGAGTAAAATTTGTCAATTTAAAAAAAAATCGATAAAGCGTTACAATCAAATCATGTGGCTTTTTTTATTGTTAAATGCAAGAAACTCCACCGATTTGCACCGCTGACACTTGATGTTCAAGGTAATTATACAGTCATGCTAATATATAACGTTCAATTGATTTATTAATAAATCATTAGGAAGAATGTTCATCTGATATGAAAAATATCTCCATTCCTGTATGTCATTGACAACAAGTATGTTTGACCTTGCCCTCCAAATATGCTTTTCTATTTTTACATTTCGTTCACAATTAGGATTTGTTTGGGAAGTGTTCATTCGAAAAGTAATTATATAAATATTGAGACTTCAAATCTTGTTTGAATATAAATTCACTCTCAAAATAATTATTTTTTTGTTTTGTTTTATTTCAGTGAAAGTTGCTGCTAAGTACTTAGCATACCATCTTCCAAACAGACAAACTCCAAAATTGGAGGATTTTTATCTTTCTTTGGTTGACAATAACCATAAGAGATGTCGATCCATAAAGATGCGCGCTGACAAAGAAGCAGAAACAGGAACATTTAGAGAAATATGTGAAGCGTATATCAAGAACTGGGCTAGTCAGAGACCGAAACACGAAAACAAGGTAGGTCAAATTGCCGCACAAAACCCATTTATTTAGGAACTTTTTTTTGATAATTGTAAACTTGAATTCAAGCATAAAAAAATTATATTAATTCCCAATCAATACGTTAATCCATCTCGTACTTGCACACAACATGTCTGTCAATTCGTTGTGTACTAGTAATATGTTTAATCAAGACAACAAATGGTCAGTATATATTGTTTTTTGATTTATTTTAAATCGTTCATTTGTTTTGCTTTCCTTGACATATTTTATGTAACCATTTTTCAGGTTCAGACGATTTCAGACCTATTATATTTCTTCTCTACAGAATTTGCTGATGAATTTAATTTGTTTATGAAACCGTTTTCTATGAAAAATGGTACTTTTTTTATCCATTTCTAATTTGTTTTGTAAGAATTTGAAATACATTAACATCTTTATATATATAATAAACTTATTTATTTATATAGACCTTTTTCAATCAAACAGGAATACTTTCTAACAACGGCATCGAAGAACTTAGTAAACATATTCACGACAATTGGGAGGCTGTCGCTCAGAATCTTGGTATTGATGGAGATGATGTCGACGCCATTAAATTTGATTTTAAAGATGATGACAAAAGAGCCGTGCGCATGCTTGATAAATGGCGTCTTTCTGACAGCGCCATAGAAAAGGGAACAAACATTATGTCACATTTGTCTGAAAGCTTGAAAAAATCAAAATGCAGTCAAACAGCTTTGAAATTGGTAATGGCGAAAACTTAATATCATTTTTAAAAAAAATTAATTAATTTTGAATATATAGCTACATTTGGAAAAGTTTTTTCGTATATCAATATACATTATCTATCTATCTATCTATACACTGTGATATGCATTGCAGCATTGGCTTTAAACAGTACAGATTGCCTTTTGGACATGTCTTGTCTTGTACAATATTTTTATTATTATGGGTGCATGATAATTCTTTAAAGAGTTATACTGTAGAATGACGTGTGTTTATAGTAAGGAATATTGTTTTTCTTCATGATTAATTGTGAGTTTTATTTTCTTAACAATGTTGGTTTTTGTAGACCAGGAATTTTAAATTGCCTTACCATCATTTTTTTCAATTTTCACCAAAAAAAGAATCGAATAAAGATTGTGCATTCATTTGACATGTTTATTTTTTATGAATAGTCTACCCTATATTCTCTATTTCAATAGTTAACTTTACTATGCACATAATAAAAACAATAAGACAATAGAATATTTTATTTTCAACAGAAATATTTTTCAATTTTGAAAAAAACAACAGATTGTAATAATATCATAAATAATATTAATAATACTATACAAAATTTACACTAATCTCTCAGTTCATATTCTAAAAGAGGTTTCTTGGATATTCATTACAAAAAAGTGACGACTGTATTGTCACTATTAGATTTGTGTCATCTTATAAATCTAAATATAACAAGAGGCCCATGGGCCACATCGCTCACCTGAGGAACAATAGGTATGATAAAATCAGCTTAATGTAGTCATAATACGAACTATCTGGACAATGTACAATAATACATGTTGATCCTGTATAAATAAAATTTTCCCCTGGATATTCTTATGTTTATAATCATTAGTCCCTTTTTCTAACAGGATGATTTTATAGTCATATCATATGTTGAGTATTGCAGTTCTCAAAAAGATCCCTAACAATAGTTTATATATGGGATATAAACGTACATCAAACTCTGAACCTTCTCGTGAGGCCAAAGAATTGTCCTGGGGCCAAAGTCTTAACAATTATAAAGAATCATCTGGCTGATTAGTTTCTTAGAAGATTTTTAAAGATTTACCCTATATATTCCTTTGTTAAACTTTAACCCCCCACCCCCATTGTGGCCCCACCCTACCCCTGGGGATCATTATTTTCACAAATTTGAATCTACACTACACATATGTTTCAGCTTTCCTGGCTGATTAGTTTCTGAGAAGAAGATTTTTAAAGATTTACTCTGTTTATTCCTATGTAAAACATCGACCTCCCATTGTGGCCCAAACCTACCCCGAGGGGTCATGATTTTCACAAATTTGAATTTACACTACCTGAGGATGCTTCCACACAAGTGTCAGCTTTCCTGGCTAATTAGTTTCTGAGACGAAGATTTTTAAAGATTTACTCTATATAATCATATGTTAAACTTCGACCCCCCATTGTGGCCCCAACCTACCCCCAGGGCTTATTATTTTCACAACTTTGAATCTACACTACCTGAGGATGCTTCCACACAAGTTTCAGCTTTGCCTGCGGATAAGTTTCTAAGAAGAAGATTTTTAAAGATTTACTGTATATATTCCTATGTTAAACTTCGACCCCCCATTGTGGCCCCCCCTACCCCCGGGGGTCATGATTTTCACAACTTTGAATTTACACTACCTGAGGATGCATCCACACAAGTGTCAGGGTTCCTGGCTGATTAGTTTCTGAGAAGAAGATTTTTAAAGATTTACTGTATATATTCCTATGTAAAATGTCGACCTCCCATTGTGGCCCCACCCTATCCCCGGGGGTCATGATTTTCACAAATTTGATTCTTCACTACCTGAGGATGCTTCCACACAAGTCTCAGCTTTCCTGGCCGATAAGTTTCTGAGAAGAAGATTTTTAAAGATTTACTCTATATATTAATTTGTTAAACTTCGACCCCCATTGTGGCCCCACCCTCAGGTGAGCTATAAAGGTTAAGTTTACAATTCAATAAGTTGGTTTCTAGAAGAACAAATTTTGAAAATTTTCGTAATAAATATTGACAAATTTTTTACTTTTTTAATCTTTACCTTTTAAGATCTGTGTATAAACATAGAATTGTGAGCAAATCTCTGTATCTTGCTTATAATTCGAAGCTTAACACTTAAATATGGTTAGTAAATAGAAATTGTAAACAAATAAACACAAGAAACATGCACTACGTGTATAACAAATAAAGAACACAATTTATTTTTTCGAAATGAATCATATACATGTATATACCTACATATTTCCGTCAGCGATATCAAACTCTATTTAAACTGAATAAACTCGAGAAAATGACGAGCATCTCAACAAAACCTATTGTATTAATCTACCATTACGCAAAAGATAATGCCGAATTACCGATAGAATGAATTGTATTTCAGTACCCCTACATCAGATTTTGCTTAATTTGCGAAGGTAAACAGTTAACGTAACTGTTTGATTTACCGAAGTCTCTGTTTGATTTGATACGTAAAAATCACGAAATACAGACGATAGTTTCCAGGTTACAAAGCATAAATAATGAAAACGAAACGAAAATCAGAACAAGCTAACACCAACGTCATATGTGAAAACTGTCAACGCATTGAAATATTTAGCCTCAATTTACTTCACAAAATCGGCACCAATATATTTTTCATGTTTCAAAATTTCCCTTCATACGCGAACTGTTGCACAACAAGCAAATTCATCATAGTCAGATCGACCCTTTTTCGTATAATGTCATGGCTGCTTTAAACAAAGAACCTCGTTTTAGAAGTATGGAATAGGAGTCTTGGTAAAATGGGTATGCAAACCCGGGCCGTGTGCAAAATAAAAGCCGGGGCAGATCGGCAATCGTCAATTCCAAATACGCATTATTTTGCAGCAATATTTACAGCGAATACAAATATACTAGTCCATCAAATATCCTGAAATTTTAATGAGATTGGCAGATTAATAACTGCCAATCTTTTGTTTTGCCCAGGCCAAGTCTTGCCTACCCATTTTACCGGATGCCGAACTTGAAGCTATTAAACTGATTGAAACACGCCTTTCCTTTATTATTATTTTCGTAATAACTCAGATTTGAAACAGAATTACCCCTTAATTCTTGCAATTTATATTTTCCTCTCCATAAGGATAATTTATGCTAAACTACGTTGAATTTGCCTCGGTAGTTCTTGAGAAGAAGATTTTTAAAAATGCACCCCCCATTTTCTACAGTTTCAAGGTTTTCTCCGCTTTGAATACAGATCAGACTTTTATTTTTGCAATTTATATTCGCCCTCCCATAAGGAAGCTTTGTGCCAAATTTGGTTGAAATTGGATAAGCAGTTTTAGAGAAGAAGTTCAAAATGTAAAAAGTTTACAGACGGACAGACGGACAGACGAGCAGACGGACGACGGACAAAATGTGATCAGAATAGAAATAAGCGAGATCTTGCAAAAACTTTTCCAAGGCAATTTCTTTTCCATGACCCAAAGGTAAACACTCTGAAAAAAAGAAGAATATTTTTTATTTTTTTATTTGATCTAGTACCAAATCTTAAATACAAAGTTCTATGTCATAAAGATACAGTGGTAAATTGATGGCCTTAAAATCGTTTAGCCTTTATTTTAGATCGACATTTTGGACTTTTTAGAAAAGGTAGATCGAATGTGTGTCACTAGGGTGGAAAATGCTGCAATAACACCCACATCAAATACTACACCTTTTTCACACGGGGTCATTTGACGGCAACAATTGCCCTTTATTCATAATACAAGGTTACTTATTTGCAACATAAAATGTTCTACACTATTAGTAGTAAATGTGCCAATATGTTTTAAAAATGTGTGTGGCTTTTGTAATATTGAAATTAAATTTACCAATCTGCAGCTACGTGAGATAATATAAGTACCGTTGCCAATCCATTAAACTTTATTAATTTTATCACACGTTCGATGAAAAATCTTGTTAAAACTTTAAACTCCTCTTCTATAACATCATGATACACTGTGAAAATGTGTCACTTTTAGAACACCGTAGATTGATACCAAGTACAAAAATATATAGGTGCACGCAATTCAAACTAATCTTAAGTGCAAGAAAATATTAATAAACTATATCACAGAAAAATAAATATTTACAAAATTGTCCTGGGGAAACAAAACCATTTTATAGTTAGTTTACCTTAAACAGGCAATTCGATTGGTAGGATTAAATCATAGTAAACATTTGCAATAAGTTATACTTGCAAAATTAGTAACGAAGTAAGTTGGTCAATATGGAGTAAGCCTATAGATTACTTAGTAACACACTTTCTCCAAAAACCTTACCATTCGTTCTGAAAATATAGGTCACACACCAGTTTAGACGATCTTTCTTGTACATTGGACAACATCAACGTTGTAGGCATAAAAAAATATCATTTGTAGATTGAAAAAAATATTTTGTATGAAAAAATGGAACCCTACCAGAAATTCAATAGTATACACCGAAATATTTTTTTAAATTTTTGATACCAATGATTAATTTAATCATTCTGAGATTTTTCTATTGAAAGATATATTTTGAGCAACTTGATTCAGGAAATTGAAACTTTTCACAAATGAATTAATAAATAGATAAAACAGAAATTTCAGAACAAATCTACAAACTGAAACATTTAAAAATATATAAATAGGTATTTACGAGGGTCAATCAAAAAACACGAAGACAATGTGGCTGTCTATCATATATTTTTCATGAAAGTCATATTTAACAGATTAATCTGTGCACCTACACTTATGTTATTGATATGCAAAGTTTTAGTCCATTTGATGAAACGGTATTTTTGTTACCCCTTTTTAAAAACAACATGTTTAGTCACCACGGCGCACAGTAACGTTCAAAACATAACGTCAAGATTAAACATGCACAGTTTATAGATATACCCCATCTTTATATCACGCTTAGTCTCTTGAGCCGTTCTCCTTACAATTTAAAATGGCACTGAACCCCTTAACATCTTATTTGCACACATTTGTTCGAAAATCATAAGTTATTTCTTCAAAGTTTTCATTTTCTAACCGTGTATCTATTGGTTTACAGTAAGGATAACCCTGAACGTCGGTTGACGTTACTTTTTTTTGACCAAATATTTACAGATATTCTACTCTCTTTCGTACTGTTTTATAATCAAAATACAATTACCACCACCCCCACAAAATTCATTACAGTTAAACACAAACTTGCAAATAATTGTTGACTTATTTTTGCACCACTGAGCATTTTCATAGCTTGTATCGGCTTTTTCCTGAGTTAAATCCATTTTGTTTGTACTTCTCGTTGCGCCGTGACGTCCGGCGACGTCGATGTTTTTAGTCAATTCTAAAGAGGACTATCTGTCTCTAGTAACTAATATCTGTTCGACAAAACAATATATCCCGTTATTATTTGGAACATAGAATACCATGACTATACTTAGTTTGAGTTCTCAATATTTTTTTATTTTAAGCCCAATCTATAGAGATATTACTTTCAACATTATATGGTTTATTGTTGACATAAAAAAATTTTGACCGTGCGCCGTGACCTCATTTTTGCAGGATTAGATTCTAAATAATTCTAAGAAATTAAGGAATTTATTAAATTTTTTTCTTGCAAATTGTTGGAAACTATTGCTAAATTATGTCTACTAAATTTAGTAATGATATGACGTTAAGTAACATAGCTATGACAAAAGTCTTCGTATTTTTTGATTGACCCTCGTACATAGCTATAAAGAGATATGACAGCATGAAATGAATATAGTTACATACAAGTTAACATTAAATTGGAGTATTTAGATACATGTACACATCAGGAAAAAGGGAAAAGAGAAAAAATATACAAACACAAACACAATGCAATTACAGTACAGTATATATTAATATGTATCTGACAGCAACATGTAAGCAAATGATAAAATGGGTTGTAAATTTTGCCTATAATGTATTTAAAAAAATATTTGTTCATCTCAGGATACATGAAATAACAAATCATATAAAGGTCAATAACTAGTAATATGTGTATCTGTTCATATTCAAACAACCTCGTTAAATGTTTACAATATAAGTATCGAATAAAAACGCAGACACAAATACTCAAGTCTGATAGAGGATATCCATATCCAATTTGCATGTTTATTGATTAAAACAGTGTATAAATGGGCCGTCCTTAAGGGGCGATGGACAGAAGGGGTTTGTTTTATAGATCTTCCTTTACATTGCAGCATATTCGATTTGGGAATGAAAAAAAGTATGTAAAACACATTTCAGAGGCAAAGTCAAGATTGCTTATTTTCTCCAAAACTTTTCTTACTTTAAAATTTTGTTTAAAAACCACACATTTTTTCGCATATCACCTTTTTAGGATTTGAAGGATTGATTGAAATTATAGAGGGGGAATAACAAACATGAATTAACATTTCTAAATAAGAAAACAAAACCGTATAGACTAGATAACACGAAGATTTTTTCAATAGATTGCACTATATAATATAAGATGTATTATTTATTGCCATGTATGTCATCAACTGATCAGCAAATATAAGAGAGAACAAGGCAATATCTTCATTTATGCTCAAAAGAGGAATAACTCTTGCTGAATTCTTACATAGGTAATACAACATGTACAAACTATACAACTATGTATAAACCCAGAATAAACATGTGCGATTATTGAATTCTTACGTCATTCTAGCTCAAAATCATAGACCCTTCTACAGAGTTTTACAATTTTGATAGTAGGCCGTACTTTCTGCGACCCTTTAATACAGTGCAATTTTATTTTAATTTTAGAAGAAAGAAAACTTTGAAATCGACTTAAGTTTGATTTGGAGTTTTATGACAAACATTTTGTAATGCAATATGAATATTTAAAATATTCTAAAATGACAAACACCACGAACAGTTTGGACAGCCCCCGTATATACCTGAAAGTTTCAATTTTAAAATTCTAATCCTTTCATCATCATTCATGTTCATTATTTTAAGTTACATGCTGAAATATCCTGATAGCAAATCTTAACAGCAATTTCAATACTTAAAATATCGGTTTTCAAGATAATATTGTTACTAAGCATTGTTCAGGAATGAGTATGCAAGACAATATACATATACGGCATGTTTCAAGTTAAATATATTGTGTGGATGCAAGAAAAAGTATATTGTACTTTTGTATTAAGAAACCCAGTAAATATACAATAAACAATATCACCATTTCAATTAACTGGGCGAGTGTAAAATCAAAATTAAACAATATGAAGTATTGTCCATTTTTATGTGTCATTTACATTTGCACACCCATCCAGCAAAATTTAAAAAAATATTTTACTGAATTAAATACTAGTAGTTTATCGTGTAATCATGAGTATAAACATTCTTATTTAAAACATAATTTTGGAAATACAAATATCACAAAACAGCAATTATACCCGAAAAGTTCACCCTAAGTAACACAGTTCTAATATATTTGAAGGGATTGCGCGGATCAAGGGAGGAGGGAGGGTGAAGACCCCCCCCCCTGCAAAATACAAATTACTTTAAATTTACATCGAAATGTTCCGTTTCTTTGTCCGACTGTTAAAACTATGTAGACGCGTTTATCCTATGAATAAATATGAAAAACCTGTAAAAAGTTTAATAAATAAATCCAACTTATCGATAACAATTTTTTAAGTTGTGTTTATTTTCTGTTGCATTTAGAACCGGTTTTATGATAAGAATTCTAAGATACGGGTCAATTTTGAACAGACATGTACAGGTATTTATTCAACACTTTGGTCTGAATATTCAGCGTTGAAATGAACCCAGTGTCAATTTTTAACCCGGGTCAAAATTCTTAATTACGCCGACGAATCGACCGATTGACTGAATCTATAGCTAGCAGCTAACAGAAACACTCTCACCAAATGGGAAAATCGGCGGTAATATGAAAAGAACT
The DNA here is from genome assembly GCF_963853765.1 of Magallana gigas. Taxonomy (NCBI): domain Eukaryota; kingdom Metazoa; phylum Mollusca; class Bivalvia; order Ostreida; family Ostreidae; genus Magallana; species Magallana gigas. The sequence continues at coordinate 21,194,898 of NC_088857.1, read as the reverse complement.
CTAATGCACGATTTTGTAAAGAATAATTCAAAAGCATGTACAAATCATCACTTTATTCGTTTTGTTCTCTGTTGATTTTAGAATTAAATGCCACCTTTATTTGCTTATACTAGCTGTTTAATACTTTATTTACAATGTTTTCAAACATATGCAATGCATATAAGTCTTTTTATAAGACTGCATTTGCCAACAGATTAAAAAAACTAGATTCTCTTCGACAGTCGTCATGTTGTATTGAATTTTATGAACACAGTCTGAATTGAATTGAGAACACAATTCTTAATTGTTAAACCAATAATCTGCAGCTTTTTGTCGTTTAAAAAGGGTGTATAGAAGCATAATTGTAAAGCATGTAAAATTTAATTCAAAATTCATTATTTCTTACGGAATATATCAGCTTTTATTTGTCTTTAAACCCTTTTTTTAAGAATGTCTTTGAATGAGTTATTATTTTAATTTAAGAAGAAAAAACAACATTTTGAAGATATCAATTTTCAATTGACATGCACTAAGAGTACAACTAACATTTTACTAAACACATATAAAACTATTTCTGTCTTTTTTGGATCTATCAAACAACCAGTACAGTAATTTTGAAGAAAAAACCCACTAGTTGCCATTGTTTAGGATTTTATATATGTTAATGAGATTAGTTATCAAATGGGATTTTTTCTTTAGTGAACTTCTATTATTTAAAGGGGAAAATATTATATTTTAAAAATGATTCAAGAATTTTTAAGAGACTGGTGAATTGTAACATATAAGGAAGTTTCGTTTGTAGGAAAGAAAAAATTGGCTAGCATAATTTGTTATTAGAAATTATAGAAAAAGACTTCAAGTACTTTCAAAAGTAATAAAAGCCTTTAAATCTTTTATCGATTTTTAAGAGTTCGGACAAGCACAGTAATACTTTTACATTTATTTTATGCTAGAGCTAATTGGAAAAGGTGTCGCAATAAACATTAAAAAGTGCGATGCTAATACTTTTAAATTTTTATTCATCATGGAAGAACTGATCATTTGTACTTTTTAAAATTTCAATAACTTAAGTTTGAATTGGCACAATAAAGACATTTAAACTATTTGAATTTATTTGCCAACGTCGTTAATTTTTCACATTACAAAAAGTGCTGATACAACGAATAAGAGGTTGTGGTTTAGTTCTGCAATTTTCATTGCAAAATGGCGGACATCAGTGCTCTATCAATGATTTCGGAGCGGATGCAAATACACGAACGATTAGTTAATTCCACAGATTCTTCCACTACCGATCTTCTGGCTTTCAGTAAAGAAGTGAGTGATGTATCAAACAAAACTACGAATTGTGCCAAAGACGTCGCAAAATATGCGACAAGAATTAACGAAGACCTGACAAAACTGCGACAGTTGATTAAAGACTTCACAGTAGAGAATGGAGACAAATTAAAATGAAAACCCTCGCAGAAGCTGGATTGTTTAAAGGTACAAAAACACAAAAAAAACTGGAAAACTATGTTTGACTTCTTCCTGGATTTGAATTAACGCAGTTTTCATCATTATTAATGGTATCCCATTTTGTTGGTTTCAGATGTTCCAGATCCCCATTTTAGTGGGTAGGAAGATTTTGTTTCAAATTTAATTGTTAGTCGTTATATCATGTTAAGGTATTATAATAATTGGTCTATCCGTATATCATGTTAAGGTATTATAATAATTGGTCTATCCGTCAGGTATGGAAAACATCAAAATTAATCGGAACATCGTATCAGCAGGTAGTAAAAATTTTGAATGTACTAACGGGCATCACTCGGATTAGATAGAGAAGCGAAATCAAACATTTTAATTTATCAATTTGCAGGGAAAAATTTGATAAGAAAAGGGCAGAAAATCTAGTGCTTTTACAGAAAATCGCCGAGCAGCAACAAAAACTCCAGAAAGGGCTTTGTGAAACAGAAGGACTTATATCAAAAGTTGAAGAAACGGGGTATTTCACGTTAGTGAACTTTGACAATATCAATGGTCATCTAAACCTGTGGGTCAAAGGCTTAGAAACTGCTGGAGAACGAGAACACAGAAAACGACAAGAAGAAGACAGTAAGCAAAGACATAAAGAGGAAAAACAGAAAAAGGCTGCAGAAAACGCAAAACGAACAGCCCAGGAACAGGGACGAAAAGTGGAGGAAGAAAAGAAAAGAAAACAAGAAGAGCAAAAAAGGAAAGATGAAGAAGAAAAGAAAAGGAAACAAGTGGAACAGAGGCGGAAAGATGAAGAGAAAACAAGAAGAAAAGAAGAGGAACGGAGATGCCAAAGATCTAGAAATGAGGTCGCTAGCGTGCGGCGACATTCCTTGCCTCACGCTCTACAAAATATATTATCTTCAGAAATATCTATCGTAATGCATTAAAATTTTCAGATCTGAACTGAATTAGGTAGATTTCTCAAAGCACAAGTTTTTGTCACTTTATGCAGATTTTTCACGATTGTCCGCATCTGTGACATTACTTTTGGATCAACCCTAGTATATATAGTGAAGATTCTAAATTGTAAAAATCGTGATCCCTGGGCTGCGTTCAAGATCGTAGCTGCTACGTAAGGCTACGTAGTTGAACGGTAAGCCAGCCTAGCCGCTACGTAGATATTCGTAGCCTAAATATTTTATGCTAAGCATCAAATTCAAGATGGCCACCTTAGTTACCACTTTGTAATAAACATGAAATCTATTGTTCATCCCTTACGTTATTATGAATTTTAACATGTATATTTCCACTTGAAATAAACAAATTTTGTCGATGTAATAAGTCTTTAGTTGAATATTTCCAACATCAAATCTGAGACCTAGCGGTCCGTTCAATAGACCTAGATATCTACGAACTAGCGGCTTGGCTAGCTGCTACGATCTTGAACTCAGCCCTGGTCCAATACTGGGCCTTAAGAGGGATTCAAAGTTCAACACAGAAATGTATACGGAAAATGTTTAACACAATTGAATGATACAACGAGAATAATACAAGAAACTGTGGATCAGGTGAGCGATGAGGCTCAAGGGCTACTTGTTTAAACATATTTTCAATCGAAAAAGATATGGGTATTGAGACAAATCAAAGTACTTTTTTTAAAGATAATGCTCTGTCAAAATCATTATTATTTTGCACTGTCTTTATATTTCAGTAAAAGTTGCTGCTAAATACTTAGCACACCAACTTCCAAGCAGACAAACTGGACGATTTTTATCTCTCTTTGGTTGACAATAATCGTAAGAAATGTCGATCCCTAATAACGCGCGCTGACAGAGAAGCAATTCAAACATCCAGAGAAATATATGAAGTTTATATCAAAAGCTAGGCTAGTCAGAGACCAAAAACGGAAACAAGGTAGGTCGCCATCATTATCAGAATTGCCGCGTAAACCCAATAGGAACCGATTTGGGATAATTGTAAACTTAAATTCAAACATTAGAAGGTGATATGAAATAGATCTTTGCAATGCGCGATTTCATGTCGCACTTGTGTACACTTTGTTCGTCAATTCGTCGCAGGCTATAATATGATTAACCTATTCAACAAATATTCAGTACATATTGCTGATTTCTTTTGAATCGTTTATTTGTTTTGATTTCTTTGAAATATTTTCGGTAACCTTTTTTTCAGGTTCAGACAATTTCAGACCGATTATATTCCTTCTGTACAGAATTAGCCGATGAATTTGATTTGTTTATGAAACCATTTTCTATGGTGGCATATCTCTGCCTCTTGCGTGCAAGTTATTTTTTTATTAATTATGTCGACATCCAAGATGAACATGTTGACATGCAAGATAGTTATGTCAACATGCAACATAACTATGTTGACATGCAAGAAAACTGCAATCAAATAAGAGTTTAAAAAATCTCAAATATCGCCAACATGTGACATCCAAGATGCTAGATACGCTTCCTATTGATGTCAACATGCAACTTATTTATGTTAACATGCAACTTCTTAATGTCGACATGCAACTTATTTATGTCGACATGCAACTTAGTTATGTTAACATGCAAGATAGATATGGGTATATCCCTCTAACTATTTTTAGAATCGGTAGGACAACAAAGTAGTGCCTTTAAGCAAAATAGTCCCTATACTTTCAGAGCGTATATACATTTATTGGGACATCTTAAATCAGGATGCTTGACACATGTAAGAAAAGAGGATTTTCAATTTTAAAAACAAGTGTCAAAATTGAATTATCATTTGAAGAAAAGAATTGAAATTGTTTGATGTACACTCTTTCCAAAACTAAGAAATTTCCTACTTTTACTTTCATTTTCAGAGTTTTTCAATACAGACGCATTTTGCCAGAAAACGAATCTGACTTCAAACCACGAAATTTTAACAGGAAAGAGACAATTTGATGAGCTTTCATTCAAGAGGTCCCCCGTTGCTGAACGAAAATTAGGGCCGGAGCCATGAATCCTAACGTTAACATTACCGCCTATGGAAAATACATTAGTGGACTATACCCATATGTTGACATGCAACATATTTATGTCGACATGCAACTTAGTTATGTTGACATTCAACTTATAAGTTGCATGTCAACATATTTATCTCGCATGTCAATATACGTAAGTTGCATGTTGACATAAATAAGTTGCATGTCGACATAAATAAGTTGCATGTTGACATAAATAATTTGCATGTCAGCATATTTATCTTGCATGTTAACATAAATAAGTTGCATGTCGACATAAAAAGTTAGCATATAGCATCTTGGATGTCACAAGTGGGCGATTTTTGAGATTTTTTGAGATTTTGTATGATTTCCATCTGATTGCAATTTTCTTGCATGTCAAGAGAGTTATGTTGCATGTTGACATAATTATCTTGCATGTCAACATATTTATCTTACATGTCGACATATTTGATTGAAAAATAGCTTGCACACAAGGGGCAGAGATATGCCATCATAATTTTCTATGGTACTGTTCTTTTTTATCATCCTTTCTATTCCTTTAAAAATAATTTGAAATCCATTAATATATTTATTTATTTTAAAGGACTAAGTGCGGTTTTATGCAATTTTTGCCCCCCAAAATCAAAGTTTTTGAAAGAGCTTTTAAGTAAGGTGAAAGATAGTTAAAATCATATTGGAAATAAAGGTGTAAAAGGTTATCACCACAGTGACGTCATAATGTAGAAATGACGTCATGAATATTGCATTATTTTGATAAATTGATGTTTTGTAGCAAAATATGGGTGTTTTCCGATGGTTTTTCGACTGGGAAACATCGAGCGCAGGCTTGCTCAAGTACCATTTTTTAGTATAATATGTATAACTATCTGAAGAAAAACATATGTTAAAATCGCACTTGAGCAGACCTGCGCTCTATACTTCCGAATGCAAAATATAGAGCAAAAATGAGCATATTTTCATTTGTTTGCAAATTTGCGGGAATTATGTCATTTAAGTGACGTCATAGATAAACAGCGAGTGAGCAATGGTGACTAAAATCAAGATTAAAGTTATAGGCATCCTCTTTACAATGATTTGTGAAGATTTCATTTTCATACGATACTATTTAAAAATTGGTTGAAATCGGGGGCAGATATTTGACCATACCGCACATAGTCCTTTATTTATTTATACAGATTTTTATTAATCAAACAGGTATACTTTCTAACAACGGCATTGAAGAACTTAGTAAACATATCCACAACAAATGGGAGACTGTCGCTGAGAATCTTGGTATTGATGAAGAATATGTCGAGGCCATTAAAATTGATTTTAAAGATGATGACAAAAGAGCAGTGCGCATGCTTGATAAATGGCGTCTTTCTGACAGCGCCATAGAAAAGGGAACAAACATTACGTCACATCTGTCCGACTGCTTGAAAAAATCAGAATGCAGTCAAACGGCTTTGAAATTGGTAATGACAAAAAACAGTAATATTATTTCCAAAAAAAAAATAATAATCCAATATGTTGATAAGAATTTTTTTTGTAGCAAGTGTCTTCCAAAGAAATCTTAGATACATCGTCTGTCCATTAATCTATCTATATATCTATCTTATATCTATCTATCTATCTATCATCTATCTATCTATCTATCTATCTATCTATCTATCTATCTATCTATCTATCCATGTACACAGTGATTTGCACTGACTTTACTTTGACCTGATTGCCTTTTTGGACAGCGAGTCTGTGTTGTACACTGACTTGAATATGTGTGCAAAATGTATATGTAGTAAGGATTCTTAACTGTTTTCATGATTTAATCTGAGTTTAATTTTCTCAACACTGTTGTTTCGTAGTCTAGGAATTTGAATTGTTTTATCACCATCTATTGAAATTTTCACAAAAAATCAAATAAACATTTCGCATGCAGTTCAAATGTTTTTTTATGAAAAGAATATTCCTCTCTCTCTCTCTCTCTCTCTCTCTCTCTCTCTCTCTCTCTCTCTCTCTCTCTCTCTCAATATATATATATCCAAAAAATTTCGTAGTGTCCGGTTTTATATCAAGAAAATTTTTAAAAAATGAAAGACAATATAGAGTAAAACGTTAGCGCGTTTATTATATCTTCAGACATTTTTAAAAACGTGTATGTATATATATATATAACGCGCGTTATTCAATTTGTATGCACACACCGCGGCAGTTATGAGAGTGTATACTTCAAAAAATCATGATTTAATGCTTATATTTACATTTTTTAACTTCTTGCCTTGTCTGCAAATGTGAATTATACATTAAAATTCCGATCTTATCCTAAGGGTAAGTTAACATTAATGGAAGAGCCACAGTAACAGCCACAAGCGTGAACTTTGATTTTCGCTTGTGACGTTGCAGTTTACAGCGTTCAACGTTTGTGACGTCATAATAAAACTCGTCAATTTGACCTTTGACTACTTGTTGCATTTAGAGGCATTTAAACATCACGGAATTTAATGGAAAAACACAGTAGAATGTAAATATATATATATATATATATATAATATATACAATATGACAATAGAATGTTGTATTTTTTACAGAAATAATTTTCAATTTTGTTTTGAAAAAAAAACCGGAATTATAATAATATCATTCATTACATTATAGTATTACATTTGTCTCTCAAGTCATATTCTAAAAGATATTTCTTGGATATCTATGACAAAAAAGGATGCACATGGGCCACATCACTCACCTGAGCAACAAATTAGCAAATTAACTAATTTACAATAAACAAATTAGACTAATGAAGTCAATTTCAAAATATCAGGACATAAGATAAGTAAAATAGATTCTGTATTAAAAGATTTTTAAGAATTTTTTTTCTAATTTTCTAATGTTTCTAGATGTAACCTCTTTTTTAACTGAATGATTTCATAGTTATATCACGTACTGAGCATTGTCATTCTCAAAAAGATCTCAAACAACTGGTTATATAAATTGAAACCTTCATCAAAAATTGAACTCCTTGTATGGCCAAAATATTATCCAGGGCCACAGTCTAAACACCCGAGAATTAAAAGCTGTCAATATGCTTGCATATAAGAAATACAAATTACTACATGTATATATATTTGAAAAAGGATCAAATTTATTTCCTATTTAACAATTCACCACCCCCTTGTGGTGCACCCTTTTTATTTGATTTTTGGGAGTTGATTTTAATCAACTCTCCTATGCTGTTACTCAGACAAACCGAAAGTGAAACAGTGTTTGGACCTCAGCACAAATCATCGCTGCTGACAAGACTTAGTTCTTGAAATTAATTGATGAATTGAATTCGATGTAATGTATGCTAAAGCATTGTTTTTCAAGGAAACTTATTTACAAATACCTTGAAAATAGTCAAATTTTAAATGGTACAAACAATTTAAATATTTTTTGTAGTCGTATGTATTCCTACGCCAGAGTTCAATATAGTCTCGTTCAACTCAACGCTCGGCTGTCTCCGTAAATCCTTGTCGGAGATTTACGGTGTCAGCCGAGCGTTTGGTTGAACGAGACTAGAGTTCAATATTGCTTGGATCCATACAATTTTCGAGAAATATTTCTATTACTGATACATAGTTTGATTGAATTAATTTTATCTTTAAATATTATTTAACATGATTCATATGGGGGTTTCTCAACATTCTTGTCGAGAAAGTCCAAAAATTCATATTATAAAAATATGCGAATATCAATTTAAATTAGAAACTACATGTACTTGTCATGCAAAATAACATATCATTGATTCAAAATAAATAAACATCGACAAAATCAACTCTCGTCAGTTCTTCAGTACTTTTATTACAGATTATTCTTGGTATCTTACACTACCTAATTAAGGATGCTTCCAGACAAGTTACAGCTTTTCTGGTTAATTGATTTTCGAAAAGAAGACCTTGTCCCCGGAGATCATGGTTTAAACAAACTGGAATCCACACAACTTAAGGATGCTTTCGGTACAAGTCACAACTTTACTGGCCAAACGATTTTTTAGAAGATTTTAAAAGATTTTTCTCTATTTATTCCTGTATAAAAAATCACTTCTCCCTATTGTCGCCCAACTGTACCTCCTGGGATTATAATTTGAACAAACTGGAATCCACACTACCTAAGTATGCTTCCACACAAGTATCAGCTTTTTTGGCCAAATGGTTTTTGAAAAGATTTTTTAAAGGTACGAACAAATGTTTAATAATTCCTAATTATCATTCTTTAAAAAAGAGCGTGACTCGTCATTCTAACAAACTGAAACCCCCCGTCATCTAAGAATGCTTTGTGAAAAGTTTGGTTGAAATTGGCCAAGTGGTTCTGAAGAAGAAATCAAAAAGGTATACAGACAGACAGACGGACAGAAAGACGGACGTCGGACAAAAAGTGATCAGAATGGCTCACTTAAGATTTCTGCTCAGTTGAACTAAAAAAGATTGCGAGTTTTAGGACTTGTGTTATTTTTTTTTACTTAACAAATTATGAAAAAGATACACACACTTAGTTTAAAAATAAATGATTTCAACATTATTACAGGCATTACAAATACCTGTAATTAAAAATGTGTTCATCAACATTATATCCAATTACTTTACAAAAAGGAATAATTAATATGCATTAGCATTAGACATTACCATTATCAAGCAATATGATTATACGAGTATCTGTAGCGACAAGAGTATATAAGCGACTAAGATAAATAAATCATTGTGATATTATTTTGATCTTAAAATGAAGCGGACTTCAAAAGGCTGAGGTTGTAGCACAATTCCTGGAATCATATTCTTTGGCAGCAGATCTGGCAAAGATTTCCCATCAGGATCGATTACTGTTGCCAACTGCATTAATGTGGATATAAATAGAAATATGCGAGATCTTGCAAAAACTTCTCCGAGACAATTTCTTTTCCCTGATCCAAAAGCAAACACCCTGAAGAAAAAAAAATAATATTTTCAAAAACACCGTTTTCAAAATAAATGGATTACAATTGACAAATTAAAGAAACATCATTTTGAGCATGATTGAAACAAATTAAATTTTACATCAACGCATTACTGCTTGTATCTAGTAGCATATTTTGAATTCTAGTTTCTATGTAATAAAAGTACAGTTATGAAAAATGGTCTTAGAGTGAGTTTAATTTTATCTTAAAGAAAACGATTGGTACATCGTATGACCTTTAATTTAGAGCACGATTTTGGACTTTGTGCACGGGAAAGGCAGAGTTGCTGGGTTGAGCATTGATGCAAAGAAAAATAAATACCACACCTTTTCCTCACAGGGTCATTTGATGGCAACAATTGTCCTTTATCATCAAGAAAACGCTCAGGTTTAAAGATAAATGGATCATCGAACTCTTTTTCACTGTGATGAATCGTCCATACGTTTGGTACGATCTAAAATATATGTTTTATTTTATATTCAAGCACATTTGCTAAGGAGTAAAGAGTTAAGAAATGGGATTACGTTTTAATTTATTAATCTTTTATGAAATAAGGATTTCTCGACAAAATAAAAAACGTCCAGATTTTATATATGCCATTTAACTTGATTTGATCTCACACGCCGAGCTTAGACATTACGTATTTTGCTCAGAAGAAAAAAAATCTTCCATAAATGTTTTTTTTAAACTTACGATTGTATTCTTGTCAATGGTGTATCCATTTATTGTAGTGTCCTGGGAAGCAGCATGTAATATAAGCAGAGGAACGTGTGAGATGTAGCGCAGAGACTCGATGATGAACGCCTCCGTCAGATGACAGCTCCTCCTGTCGGCCAGACGGGGCTCTCTGTCGGAACCAATCACATTGTCCACCTCTCTTTGTAGTGATTTCTGTAGTTCAGGTCGTTTTGCAAGAATTTGGATCATGGACATGATAGTCCCTCGGGTTGTTAAATAAGCTGTTATAAACAAACCATTGAGAATTATAATTGTCTTCAGTTTTGACACCTTTTAAAGTTTTATATTAGTTAATTATAAACCCTAAGTTTTTTTCTCAGCATTGATTCTTCATATATTGAGTATAATAAAGACACAACATGACATTTTTGGCTGCTCATTTTTGTTTTAAAAAATCAAAGGCGAGGAATTCCCTGAGCGAATGAATGATCAGTTATAAATCAAGTTAGCCGCCAGTGACAAAGTAAGTTTACTTTCAGTTCATAGTCAACGTATTAAAATCGGCACACAGGAGTTGACTAAATTAAACGACATGATAAAATAATAAAATAATTTACTTTTGTTCAGATAATCCAAAGATGTCAACATCTCCGTAAAAAAAAATTTTGTTCCTGTAAATTTTTCCAAGTGAAAAATGAAAATGTGCCACAAAAGATATCTAGGATATTTTCCCTTTCATCGATTTCAATTGTACTTTTTTCATAAGTATGTGTATTTTTATTAAATATCGTCCAAAATTGCTGCATAAATATCTTCACTATAGTGCATACAAAAATGTTCTATACTGTACTATATCACTTAATAAGTTTTGAAAATGTTTACGCAACAATACGTGGATATGATATCAGAAGTATTGTTGAAATAAAGATTGAAATTCATATAATAAAAAGTAGTTCGTTTATTTGTTTACTGACAATCAAAAATCGTTTTTGTTTTTAAAGCTTTAGTAATCATAAAATTTCTTCATTTATTGTACTTGCTATGTAATATTTACCAACCTGCAGCCACAAAATTCATCAGCAAGTTGCTAGTGTTTTCCTGGGTGAACCATTGTTTGCCATCGTCATCCCTCTCTTCCATCACCTCCCTCAGCGTGTGGTAAATACCCTTTTCTGTCGTGTCGTCCTTCTGCAAATTCAAAATTAAAATGTGTTATACCTTCATTTCTATTTATTTTCATTCTTAAAGTTCAATTTTAAAGAAATTGGACGCACTGGGAATGGATCGTATCGTTGGATAATATAAGTACACTTGTGAATCCATTTAACTCTATGAATAAAGTTGCAAATTGTATCACATGTTGGATTAAAACTTTTTAAAACTTTTTAAAAACTTTTAACATGCATTTTATAATTTGTTTATAATAAGACACTTTAAGAACACAAAAGATATATGGATAACAATTAGAAATTTTAAATGTACACACGATACAAACTATTTAAAAGTCAAAGAAAATATTTAAGAAAAGCTAATACACAGAAAAGTAACATTTACAAAATCATCTTGGAAACCAAATCCATTTTATTGTCCATTTTTTCAAAACAGGCAAATTGTTATAAAGTAAAGTGTAAACGACTCACCAATAAGGTTTCCAAATGCTCCATCATTTGCTGTTTTGTTCGGTGAAGTTCATTTATATTTTTGGTCATTGGAAAAGGAAAATGGCGTAGAAACGGCATAATCCCATACAGAGCATCGTACCCAGGGTTCGCCACCAAGTTGACCAAATCATCCAGTCTATGTAAAATCTTCTGTAGTTTTCCATTTCTACCAAAACTTCGACCAATTGTCTGTCAAAATATTATTACATATCTTTAAAAAGAATTCGCTTTTCTGCTTTTGAGCAGATATTTTTATATCTCCATTGACATATTTTGGCGTATTGAGCAAATGCAAGAAAAAAAACTTTTTGTATGATTTTGTATGATTTTCCAGATAACTCCGATATAACTAGAGTAAAAGTTTAAGACTTGAATAATGGTATTGCACGTTGAATCGTTAATGTCTGTAAACTTTTTTTTTTAATTTCAAAAGGCAACAAATAATTAAGTGATGTAATTGGGATTTATTTTCATCATTAAAGTTTTATTTTAATTAGAATTAGTTTGAACTTGGTGCAATGACTCAACCATATTAAAAAAAAATGGAGGAAACAGCGATATATGTTTTCAAAGAAAGACGTACTAAATAATTCTGTTTAAAAAGGGGGAAGGGTTAATTCACAATAGAAGTTTGCGATAAATTACACTTACAAAGTTCGTTATAAGATGAGTTTTGTCAATGTAGAGTACAGATTACTTTGTCTACACACTGTGTTAAAAAATAAATCAACCTTACCATTCATTCTGAAAATGCTTTGACTATCTACTTGTACTTGAAAACGTCAACACTGTCATCTTACAAAATATTAGTTTAGAAGAAGAACAATATCATGTGGAACCCTACCAGAATTTCAACCGTGTTCAGTACGAATTCCTCCACGATTTCACTAGGATCGAGGTTCTTGTTTTCATTGGATCGTAAATATTCCTTGACAGAGACAAGGTTGCGCTTGATTTGGGATTCCACACAAGACAGGCCCTCTCCGTATGCCCGAAGCACCTGGTGGCCTAGTTTTCTACGCCTTGTCCAGTCTTGGTTCGGTGAGGCGAAAGCGATGTCTGAATAATTATCCAATATGTATTTCCCGTAAAACGTCGGAGATCGCGCTGCTGTAATTGTGGCATTTGGCTCTTGGTTGAAAGCTTCTCTAAGAACTTCAGATGAGTTTAAACTTACAAACTTCTTTCCAAGCAACTCAAACTGGAATATCTCCCCATATTTTGCTGTCCAGTTGTTAAGTTTCAGATAGAGAGTCAGCAGGTCAAATTCAAAGAGCATTCCAATAAAAAGCCATCCTTTTGGTCCAGGGGGCACGTTTTTGTTCGAGTTCACCAACTTCTGAACACAATAAAATACAGAAAAAGTAATTAAAACGAATACCAAAACTAAATCCAACATGACCGTGTATGGCCGGGATGTCCTGATATCAATTTGTTGACCTCTTATTATCTCATCCATAAATATCCCTAATCTGGTTCAACTGTCTATACAAGGCCGGAGAGATTATTATCTAAATCAGACTTTTAGGGAGACCCAGTTTAATATGACCGTGGAACGTTCAACATCAAGGAAGCGAAACTTTTAAACTTCTAGAAGGCATATTTTTAAACTCTGCAAATTTCATTTTGTAAATATCCCAGCTTCCTACTTTTATGAAAAGTTTTGAAAAATATATAGATGAAATCAGTTTATTAATAATTATTATCTAAATAAATATGTATGGAAGATACAATCCATTTCATAAAACCATGCATGCTTTATGAATGAACTTCTTGAGTAAACAATACCTGTCTGTTAAACTAAGATATTTCTACACTTCAATGTTCATAGCTGACATGGATTCATAAAGCATTTAGTCGCCATATTAGTTTCGATCGCTCCTCCACTGCCACTGGGGTATAAATAATAAGACTGGCGTCGGATGCAAATTGAAAGTGTGGGGGGGGGGGGGAGGGGGGGGGGCTAGACAAATCCTCAGAAATACTGGGGAAAAAACTAATTCCCAAAATCATGATGGAAATCCTAATCCGTGGGGGGGGGGGGGGGGGGTAACCTATAATTCCCCCCAAAAAATCTTACCTACCAAAATGTTTTCCCCAAAATCATGAAATCCCTAATCCATGGGGGGGGGGGGGGAGGGGGGGGGGACTAGCATGCCTATGACTCCAACTTCTCAATCTTTCAAGGTAAATTTAGGAACAATTATCTTTACTGCTAGAAAAAGTGGGGGGGGGGGGCTGAACCCTCTATGGTGCTATGTTCATAATGGTTAGGTCTAACTTGCCAAAAAAAGTGTGTGTGGGGGGGGGGGGGGGGGGGGCTCAGCCCTCCTAGCCCCCCCCCCCCCCCCCCCCCCCCCCCCCCGGTTCCGACGCCTATGAATAAAGATCAGAAAATTACTTTTCTTTCTTTTATCGTAAAAAAGCATTGCCACATAGAATAAAGAGGAGAATGTTAAGAAAATGTTTAAAAACAAATGGAGTATTAAAATGTCTGATTTTTTTTTTTATACTATATTCATTTTACTATGAATCGGGCACAAAAATATCATGCATCAAGCATTTTTCAATGCATTGTTTTTGTTCTAATCATAAACAAATGATTGGTTTGTTTTTTACGTATGGTAACTTAATTTACATAGGCAGAATGTAGAAAAGGTGCTTCATTAAGCTCAAGAGTTACTGTAAAGTTTTGTAACAAATTGCATTATTATACTTTCTTGTTAAATACTGAAATCTGATTGGTTAAGACGCAGTTGATAACCCGTTCTATTACCCTCAGCGTTAGCAACACACTTGACAACGGGTAACACAACAAATTGTTACATGCGCGTAAATTATGCGCGTACGGTTCGCCGAGGAATTCACTCCATTTCTATATAAAAGCAGTAAAACTTTCTCTAAAATTAGGGCATTCAATATTATACAATTATTTAATGCTTGAGCAGTCAATAGACCAGAATATTTTTCCCGAGGTGCAGGAAACAGCTCAGTATGATCTATTGCCCGAGGCCAACGGCCGAGGGCAATAGATCATACTGAGCTGTTCCCTGCACCAAGGGAAAAAATTCTGGTCTATCGACTGTTCAAGCATTACATAATTGTTTTATTACCTAATTCCTTTTTTAGTTTTCGGGGTTTACAATTTGCATATTGCAGATGGTTTTCGTGCCATTATGTAATATACTAATTTTTTTTTTCATCTTTTACATGCACAAAACCTGTTGCATGCATTACAACATCTCAATTTATTAGTTTACACAAAGAAGGGGGAGTCTTCAACCCATTAGATTTTAAATAGTCTTTTACCTTATATGAGGCTTTAGAACTGTTGATTATTTGATACTCTATTTTGATAACATTGAATTTGGTTTCACCAAGTACTAAAAACAGCGTCTATGTAAAGGAATATACTATCGAGAGAATGTTACATTAACATACCCGCGTTCTGAAATACGTTGCCGGTCCAATAGATCGCAGTCTATTGACCGGCGGTCTAATTATAATAGATCGCAGTCTATTGACCGGCAGTTCAAAATAGACGCAAACATTTAATTTGTAATAAAACAACAAAATCCCTTTGATTGGGTAATAAAATAAAATAAATCGTGCCTGTTTGGGAGGGTAACTGTTGAAATTGACACCCCGAGAAAACCATTGTCAACCGACGCGCAGCGGAGGTTGACAATAGTTTTCGAGGCCTAGGGTGTCAATTTCAACAGTTACCCTCCCAAAAAGGCACTATTTATATAATGACATGATGAAAAACCCCTCACTGATTATATCCTTAAACACGGGGATACAATGTATAAACTGAATTTTTTAATGTTCAATCAAGGGTTCAATAAAAAAATAATAAATAAAACAAGATAAATCATGCAATGAATAAGTAAAGAAAGATAGATAGAAAGAAAGAAAGAAAGAAAAATGAAGAAAAAAACTATTTTAACTTATTTGTCCCGTGATTTCCTTTTCGTAGTATAAGTATAAAACTTCTTTATACGCAGACTCTATTGTATGGTAGTTCGATGGTTGGTTAATATTGGTAAATATATGGTAAATAACACAATGATCATATTCTCTTACAAATGCACGCTCTTGCCAAAAATGAAATGTCCTTAATTGCCTGTCAAACTGAAAACGTTGTATTTCCTAGACAGTGTTCGTTCTGATGAACACCTACCTTAGACGGGGGCAAAAATCTACATACCTCAATACTGTCACATCATTGAACATGATACAAAGGAAATAAAACATAAATACGTACAAAATTGCAAGCAAGGAATTTCGTTTTCTCAAACGTAATTTATGAATTAGTGATCATTATCAAATCAAAAATGCAATTAATATAAAAACGATGAGATGATTTATAAATCGATTATTACGAGTCATTTGCTTCATTCAGTTTATTTTATTTTCAATCAAGAGATGCTGATCGAGAGCTTGTTGACAACACAGCTCAAACACAGCAAACACCATTGCTGCTCCTTCTTCTGCCAATTTATTGAAATCTAATCATACGCAATTCAATTCAGTTTATTCACTCAAACCATGATAAATGGTACATTGTACATGAAGTCAATCATTATATACAGTTCAAAAGTCAGAGGTAGATATGAATAGATAAGTAGTAAATAAATAGTAAATAAGCATAAATATACAATATTATATACAATGAATATAGGAAAAAGTATAATAATGGAGGACAGACTATTAAATCAGACTGATTATTTTGATAATAAAATAACATATTTTTTTCAGATTTGCAACATTAGTACAAGACATAAGTTCACAAAACTTAATAGTATTTGGCGCTGGCCAGTATTTATCAAATTTAAGTCTAAATGTCAATAGCTCTTTTCATTCAAGAATATAATGGAATTCGTCAGCAGCTTGACCTGAATTACACAGTTTACACACTTTTTGGTTTAAAGGAATTTATATTATACCATCTCCCGCATATAAATACTGGATTGCCGGTTTTTTAGAAGAGCCAATCAAGGCAAACCAAAACAGTTTCACGACTCTCGTATCTGATAGTGAACCCTCTACACAGGTATACATGTGTTGATTAGGCACTCTCATTTTGATGTTATTGCATGGACATGAATTCCTTATTCAGTCAGTGATATTTTTTATTATTCTTATGTTGATTACTAAAGAAAAATATTGTTTTACGACTTTGTTAATATTTTTTCTTAATTCTTATATGCTCAACCTTTAGCTAATAAACATCATCAATTTTGTGTAAGAATGGCCAAATAGAAATAAAATCCAATTCTTATGATGAAAATATCTAATACTTCGAGACTTCATACCTTTTCTTCCTCCCCAGATCTTTAAAAAAACACCCCACGGCTTAAGCCATTTCGATAATTTTTGACATTGATGTTTCTAGTTTCTGAGTTTGAACCGTTCTCCTTTTAATCTCTACCAATTTCAGCATTTGCTTTTGTTTGATTGCATCTGTGGTATATATTTCTTTTACTATGCTATTAAAAACAAGAGGCTCATGGGCCACATCGCTAACCTGAACAATTATAGGCATGATAAAATCAGCTTAAGGTGGTATGGGACATGTTGTGACGTATTGTTTATAGAAATAAACAATAAAATAAAGTGTAATTATATATGTAGTTTCTTTTTCAATATTGTCACCTAGCAGCGTAGCCCAGTGGGTTAGAGGGTTTTCTGCGAACCTGTAAGTCATGAGTTCGAATTCCGCTGGGTGTTTTACAATTTTTACCTCTCCAAATATTTTTAAACTCTATTTTTTGTTAAATATTGCCAATTTTTTAAATTCTAAACCGGTGAAAGCATTTCAAATTAAATGTACTTGATTCCACATTAATATCGACAGATATCCCATACCACCTTAATGGAGTGATAATAAAAAAATATCTGGACCACGTAGTATAATATATGTAGATCCTGTATAAATAAAAATCCATTTTCTCCTTGGATATTCTTATGTTTATAGTCAAGTCCCTTTTCTAACAGGATAATTTTATAGTCATAACACATATTGAGCGTTGCACTTCTCAACAAGATCCTAAACAATTGTATAATATACATGTATATGGTATATAAAACTACATCAAACGCTGAACCCCTATGTGAGGCGAAGTCTTAACCATTTTAAAGAATCAGCAAGAAGATGGGTGGATAAGGCGTGTAAAATGCCCATAAGCGGTCGGACAGGCTACTGAAAAATTAAAGTATCAATAAATCTGATGGGTTTTTTTTAAATCATTGACAACAATATATATTTAACGAATTATTGATTTTTAACCTATAGGTATGTTCAATACTTGGAATATGTTGACTCAAACAGGCGTGTACGTATCAAAACCTGCAAATACTGTCATTTTTTAGAACTTCAGGGCATTTTCTTTTATAGAGTGGGTCTTTGCTCCATATTTTTCTCATAGTCTAATTAAGGTCGATTGGAAAACAAACCGATTTCAATCAACAAAAACGTGGAGAGATGACCCACTATACATTAAAAATATCATTTTGTATCCCAACAATTGAACGTTTTGAAAAAATAATACAAGTACGGTAGTTCGTGACCTTAGTCACACATAATATTTAAAAAGCCCACTTTGTTGTGTCTGAAATGGCTCAGTGGTTAGAGCACCTGGCATAAGCTAATCTTATATATCTAGGGTTTTTTTTGTTACGAGTTCGATACCACCATAATTTCCGACAATATTTTTTTTCTTATTTTTTGTTAAATATATTAAAAAACTGACTATAGTTAGAAATTTTGCTTTTGCAAAGTTTTATTATAATATATTTCAATAGATTTAATTGGGGAAACATAAATTCAAAATTATATTTCACTACTAAACCGAATGGGCATTTGCGCCATCTTATTCCCCCATCTTCTTTGTCAAAAGGCTTGCATATAAGTAAAACCATATATTAGAACATTTCAGTTTTTGTGAATTAAAATGTTTTTCTTTGTAAAACTGGATCCCCAATGCGGTCCCACCTCACCAAACTCTTCAAGATTTTGATTTAAACGATTTTGAATCTACACAACCTAAGGTTGATTTTATTTATATATTCCTATATGTATGTAAACATTCCCCCAATCCCCCCTATTGTGACCCCATCCTACCCCCAGGGATCATGTTTTGAACAAACTTGAATCTACCCAGTCCCTACCTGGATGCTTCCACACAAGTTTCAGCTTTTCTGGTTAATCGGTTTCATGGGTTGAACAAACTTAAATTACTTTACCTGAGACTGCTTCCACATAAGTTTCAGCTTTCCTGGCAACTTTTCTTTGTAAAAATTCGACCCCCTATTGTGGGCCGACACTACTACCGGGGATCATGATTTTCACAACTTTAAAATTCTTCGTTTTGTAACTGTACCCAATTGGGCTAAAACAACATCAGCATCTTCCAAAACGTACTTGCCTAAAAATAATGGCGGACGATCTGCTGTAAAAGTGGCATTGGGCTCTTGGTTTAATGCTTTTCTGAGAACTTTAGATGAGTTTTAACTAACAAACTTCTTTCCAAGCATCTTAAACTGAAATACCTCTCCATATTTCGTTGTCAGATCTTTAAGTATCAAATAAAGTGTCGGTATATGGCCTATTTTTGCTCGATTTGTTCACGATTTCTACACAAACTTCTCAACATAATCTCAGCATAATAAAATACAGAAAATACGATCAAAACTAAGAACAGTTTTAAATCCAGAATGTCTGAATCGCGTGGTCAGAAATCTTATTTTATAATTTGCCTCTGCCTTACTATCTAATCACTTTGCACGCAAAACATAGAAAATAGCGTAAGGTACATTCTGTAAGTTAATGTAACTTGAAGTTTTGAGTCTGTTTCTTGTTTTGACCCACTTACATGCGACCTCTTGCGACCGTGAGACTTAAAACTAAACAACGTTCGTAAATAGGCCCTGTCACACAGGTACCTGGTATGTAAACCCCTCGATTTCGTCACACCCGATTGCCCACCTGAAACTCCTGGCCGAAGTGTGGTCTGCATTTTGTGGCCTTAAGATTTTATGCATTTATTTCTTATTTTATGTGCATATTCTGTTTGTAAATAATGCAATGACATGTTTATTTGATGTTAGTTTTCTCCTGGCTTAAAAAAAAGTGCATTAAAGGATCATGTGTCGAAACTATTGCCTGCAGCCCCTATTTATACGACGAATTATATCAAATCTATACAATTTTCAAACAAAAGTATATAGATATGATGCCTTTAAAGTGGATCTCTACACCAAATAAGTGTAGGAACTTTTTGTTGCATGGATTTGTTTTTAATACTAGGCACAGTACAAATGTATTCCACAACTAGATCTCGTTACGAGTAACAAGTAGGTCTTCCGTCCGCTTTGTTTTATATGATACGATAAAATATCGATACTCTCTGCCAAATCTAAAAGCCAGTATTTCTTGTACATTTGCCTAATGTTCATCACTGTTTGTCATACTAGATGAAATACCCCAAAAAATCTGTTAAACATGTTAAAAACAGAACTAGTTTGAACCCTTCAGGTGAGGACCGGAAGTGACGGTTGACAAAATAAAAATCCGTTAAACACATTTTCAATAAGTTGTCTATCATTCATAAAAGTTTCGTGTCTTAATCACTTACAGTGACTAAAATCTGGCGGGTATCAAATTTATCAAAAAGGATATGTACCTAAGATATTTGATATATCTCACCGAAAGTACATATGTTTGCTTATTCAACAGTGTATAGTTAACATATAGAAGAATGTCTACTGATATATTCATTCATGTAAAATAAATAAAATGAGGGGAAAATTTTTTTAAGTGCTTCCGATTACGACCGGAAGATACGACGAATAAAACAAAATAATGTAAACACGGATACATACTTAGGGCTTTTATCCAACAAAGTTTGGTTGTTCAAGTCGTCACCGTTTTTTTTAGATCTAATGGAGTCATTGTTTTTTGTCTCTTGACAGGAAAAGGACAAACGGAAATGCTCAGTGAAAATAAAAGTTTGTATTTCTTGAACATTAGACAACTGTACTTTATTGTTTATCAATTTTACTAAAATTGTCAAAGAAAACCCGTACTAGTTAAACATTTAAACAGCTTGATTTGTTTGAACCCTTCTGGTGAGGACCGGAAGTGACGGTTGGCAAAATGAAAGCGGTTAAACGCATGTTCTATCAAATGTGTATCATCCATATAAGTTTCGTAAATTGATCACTTGACTTTCTGAGATCTCGTTGGTAAAACATTTATTTAAAAAAGGCTATCTGAGATATTTGAGATATCTCACCTGAAGTAGATTTTTTTGTTTATTTTACATCGGATAGATGACATATGTAAGGATTAATACTTATATTTCAATTCTATATTAGATTAATCAAATGCAAAAAAAAAAAAAATTGAAGTTCTTCCGGTGACGACCGGAAGTTATGACGAACAAAACAAAATAATTCAAAATCATCTACAAGTATGGTTCTATAATCCTACAATTCTGAACGCTCAAGTCCTTATTTTTTTGAGATCTCAATGTCACAAGCTTTTTGTCGCAGGACAGGAAACGGGAGACAGGAAATGAAGTTTTAAAAAAATGATAAGAAATATTCTTCGAGATATCACTCCTGAAAATTTCAAGAAAATGTACTGAACCATCGCTGAGAATTCTTGTGGACAAAAAAGGGAATAAAATTCGTACCCAGTTTTCGAGCCATAGTGAGCTCTTAAGAATGGCGCCACTGGCGTAAAACAAAAACAATAGGCACAATTTCAGAATATAGTCTACCTATCCTGAAAAGTTCATATTCATATCTCTGAGAAGCGTGCACACAACGGGTCGTAAAAGCTACAAAATCAGCGATAACTATGTACCGGAAGAGACGACGACAAAAATATTAAAAACAAAATAAATTCAGATCACTTCCAATCATCTGTGAAAAAATAGTGTAAATCGGTTGAATAGTTTCCGAGAAATCGCGTGCACAAAATTTGTGGAAACAAGAGGCCAATGGGCCACATCGCTCACCTGAGGAACAATAGGTATGATAAAATCATCTAATGGACTCATAATACAACAATCTGGACAATGTACAATAATACATGTAGATCCTGTATAAATAAAATCCATTTTTCCCCCCTGCATATTCTTATGTTTATAATCATTAGTCCCTTTTCTAACAGGATGATTTTATAGTCATATCACATGTTGAGTATTGCAGTTCTCAAAAAGATCCTTAACAATTGTTTATATATGGGCTATAAAGCTACATCAAACTCTGAACCTTCTTGTGAGGCCGAAGAATTGTCCTGGAGCCAAAGTCTTAACAATTATAAAGAATCAACTGGCTGGTTAGTTTCTGAGAAGAATTTTAAAGATTTACTCTATATATTCATATGTAAAACTTTAACACCCCCCCCCCATTGTGGCCTCACCCTACCCCCAGGGATCATGATTTTCACAACTTTAAATCTACACTACCTGAGGATACTTCCACACAAGTTTCAGCTTTCCTGGCTGATTAGTTTCTGAGAAGAAGATTTTTTATATATTTACTCCATATATTCCTATGTAAAACTTCCACCCTCCATTGTGCCCCACCCTACCCCCAGCGATCATGATTTTCACAACTTTGAATCTACACTACCTGAGGATGCTTCCACACAAGTTTCAGCTTTCCAGGCTGATTAGTTTCTGAGAAGAAGATTTTTAAAGATTTACTCTATATATAAATTCCTATGTAAAATGTTGACCCCCCATTGTGGCCCCACCCTACCCCCGGGGGTCATGAATTTCACAACTTTGAATCTACACTACCTGAGAATGCTTCCACACAAGTTTCAGCTTTCCTGGCTGATTAATTTCTGAGAGGAAGATTTTTAAATATTTATTCCATATGTAATGGTTAAAATTATACGTGGTATTTGCGCGAATCGCGTACCGTATAATTTACCTGTGTTTATTCTATTTATAGAGTTTCAGTTCAGCGCAAATTCTTTTTTTTTAGAGATTATGTTTCTTTAAACTTATTAAAAATATCTTTTGAACATTTATCTAGTTGTTTTCGATTCTATTATGATAATCAGCAAAGTGAGACTAATTTGTGAAATTATTTATTTACTTATTATAATATTTGGTAATATAAGGTGGAATGTCCCTCTGATAAGAGAGATAACTTCTGTAGAAAATAATATCACTTTGTTTCTGTTAACTCACAATTATTAATGCATGTAACAACAAGGGAGGTGGTGCATGGTCCCAATTTATGTTGGAAGGCGATACACTTATTTGAATTCAAAGATAGAAAAAGAAAATTAGAACTGAACCCCATGGCTCTTTTGAAGCAGGGGGGCAAAAAAAGAAAAACTTGTACAAAATATTACAAGAAATGTATCATAATGATAAAGTATTTATGAGGCAATATCTACATGACTATTCCTCCCCCTCTCCCCTCCCCCTCCCGATGGATTTATTCTTTTTTTTTTTAAATATAACTAAATTTTATGTACTTGTTCAGTACATGTACGGTACATGTTTGATGTTTTAGGCCAGAGAATATTTGGATTGAATATTTTTATTTCTCTATCTATAGCTCATTCACAGAGCTGAATGAATTATAATTGGGAAAAATGTGACCAAGACAATTACAAATTCTAGACTTAGTTGATATCGTTTAATTAAAACTTATAACATTTCAAATGTTTAAAATTGAATAAAGCTTTTCTATTCTGTGGGAGCATATATGGGAAAACAAATTGAAAAAAAAAACCATAATATCTCAGCTCATTTGATTCAAGACAGTATATCCCTGTATTGATATCATACCAATTACTGGAAGATTATTCACTTGATCCCCTTTTTGTGTTACATAACAAAATACATTTTTAGGATTTCTTAAATATATACATGTATATCCATTTACTATTATCTTATCCAAATTTAAAAAAGAAAACCTTTTCTGAAATTTAAGAAACTGTGGCAATTTTTCTTGCACTGTATGTAAAACATGTATGTAAAACCTTCAGTAGTCTATGATAAAGAAAGATAACTCTTGCTGATTGAAGCAATTTTTGTTGCAAACCTATACAACAAAGTGCTATTCTGAACTAAAATGCAGCGCTTCAATATGTTTTGTAATATGAATTGAAAATGTATATAACTATATATTATTTTCATATACATTTTGGATTTTTAATTTTATGCTGCGATATTAAAATTTTGTTTTTTCTAATCACTATGTCTAGTTTTCTTCATATCATGATAAGACATTTTATCAATTTTTGAAAAATCTAGCAGCGCTTCATCACTTAAAATTTGTTTCATATGAATCGATTGATATTGACTTTGATGAAAATCAATATGAAATTTTTTAAAACATTTATGGCAAAAATAATAGCAGAGGGATATTACACCTTAAACTAGTCTAACAAGTTTATACGGAGTCTCACTTCGCTGACGCCCTTGAGAGTGTTCAGGTGTGAAACGGGTGAAACGTGTGAGTGATACTAGTACCTTTCATTATTTACGGTAAGAGAGTTATTTTCATGTTTGGAATAACTATTCATTTGTATTATATTCCATACACAGTAATTTAAATATCATTTATGTGAGAATAATAAAATTGTTTTATATGCAGACTGTTTAGAGAAATGTATAGCGATTTGAGATAACTTCTAATAAGTCTGTAGTATTTTTAGATTTAAGCATAAATATATATGGTGGTTTTTTTTTATTATATATAGTCATACCTGTTGCAAGTGAGTGCGCTAGTCTACTAACTGACTGTGTGTGGCACCGCCGCCATATATTGGAGGTTCTTTGATGTCATATTTTGAAGTAAATGCAAATTGTGTATTATTAATTTTTTAGTGTTTCTGTGTGTGTCTATTTGTAATATGAGTTATTTTGTTTATATAGTAGCTCATTGCCAATAAATTTAATATCTAATTGAAATAAAGAACTTGAACAGAATAAGCGATTTTATTCTATTACACATATATTCCTATGTAAAACTTCGACCCCCCATTGTGGCCCCACCCTACCCCCGGGGTCATGATTTTCACAACTTTGAATCTACACTACCTGAGGATGCTTTCACACAAGTTTCAGCTTTCCTGGCTGATTAGTTTCTGAGAAAAAGATTTTTAAAGATTTACTCTATATATTCCTATGTAAAACTTTGACCCCCCCATCGTGGCCCCACCCTTCACCCAGGGGTCATGATTTTCACAACTTTTAATCTACACTACCTGAGAATGCTTTCAAACAAGTTTCAGCTTTCCTGGCTGATTAGTTTCTGAGAAGAAGATTTTTAAAGATTTACTCTATATATTCCTATGTAAAACTTCGACCCCCCATTGTGGCCCCACCCTATCCCCGGGGGTCATGAATTTCACAACTTTGAATCTACACTACCTGAGGATGCTTCCACACAAAATTCAGCTTTCCTGGCTTTCTGGTTCTTGAGAAGAAGATTTTTGAAAAATTCTCGAAATTAAATTTTTCATTAATTTCTAATTATCTCCCCTTGAAAACGGGTGTGGCCCTTAATTTTCACAACTTTGAATTCCCTATGCCTAAAGATGATTTGTGCCAAGTTTGGTTGAAATTGGCCAAGTAGTTCTTGAGAAGATGTTGAAAATGTGAAAATTTTACGGACAGACGGACGGACAGACGGACAGACAGACGACGGACAGACGGACGACAGACAAAATGTGATCAGAATAGCTCACTTGAGCTTTCAGCTCAGGTGAGCTAAAAAAGGAGAAGAAGAAACAGTACGAAAACTATAAGGTCTTCCGTTGGAAACGGAAGACCTTAATAATAGACGTTAAAATACAATACTCTATCGTCTAGACAATTTTTAAGATATCAGTCTGGTTCCAAATAATTACCTTTTATTTATCAAATTCTTAAACAGTTAAACATTTCTGTTTTAAAGGGGCATGGTCACGATTTTGGTCAAATTTTATTTTTCTGTTTTTATTATTTACAATGCTTTGGGAATGCATTTCTAATAATCAAATTAAATTTGGGTGCCAGTCGATGAGTTTTAAGCAAGATACAGGGTTCACAATTCTTCCTAATGTAAACAAGGCTCGTGCCCTGTTTTTGTTTACTTATGTTCAATATACTAGTAAAAAATCTTTTACAAACGGATTTGTCTATCTTCTTATTCATTTTAAGCAAAAATAACATTACTAACGTATACCACATTCATTTTAGACCTAAAACTGGAATTTTCCCTTCAACATTCAAAACGTAAACAAAAGCTTTGTTTACATAGCGAAGAATTGTAAGCTCTGTAACTCGCTTTTAACTCAACAAAAGACACTCAAATTTTGGTTGCCTATTAAAAATGCCTTACTAAAGCATTGTCAACATTAAAATTAAAAAATAATTTTTGACCAAAATTGTGACCATGTCCCTTTAAAATTCTAATGAAAGTGAAATGTTACTTAGTTTAGAAATGAAAAACAAAATAATGATAAATGAAGTGTGTATGGAATGTAGAATAGAAATTGAATGAAATTGAAAAATTAAAGAAAATACTGAATTATTGCAAAAATCGTGGTTTGAAAGATCCTTTCTAAGAGTTATTTTTCTTTATTTTACATGGTCTCAAATATCTTGGGACCATTTTTTTAATTAATAAAAATCACGAAGAAAAATAAAAAAAGATACGAAGATATACTTAATATGTAGATATAAGATTAATAGATTAATAAGATTAGTATGATTAGTATGCGATGTTTGAAGCTGATAATTTTTTTTATGAATGCATCATATTTATTTAACTCTTTGGCACAAAACATTAGCCGTTATATTGCCTTTTACTTTTTTATATACGATAGCAATTATAAACAATTCTGCAACAACCATACGCATATAAATACATACACATTAGATGTCCATAGTGATAGACATGTACGTGTATAATAAAAAACAAGATATTCGACTTTTTAATTACTTGAATTTTTACTGTGCTTAGACGATCACTGTTAAAAGCAAAGTTAAAATCACTGAACTTGTTAAGAAAACTGCCGAGTATAGTTCTTCATGTCCGTAGCAAATACTGTCACCAGTCTTACGTCACCTGCAAACAGTGCACATATCCTTAAATAGAGTTTACACGAGTGCGATCACAAATGTGGTGCAGGTGTTGCATAACCATTCCGTCATTAGAAAAAAGAAAAGAAAAACACTAATACACAATAAAAAAATTAAATATAGATTATGTTATAACAAACGAACGATAATCATGAAAGTTATATGATTATTGTAATAATATAAGCAATATTCATTAGTGAAAAAATGCCGATCAAAGAATGACCTATATTTTCGTGAGAAAGACTGAGGCAGATAGCGTAGGAATATGAATACTTCACATTTATATCTTTTTTTAAAAAGGCGATTTTTGAAAAAAATATAAACGTCAATTTTGTTTTCTTTCAAGTATAAAATATACACTGATATCTTAAACATTTGTTATAATGTTGTATCTGCTGATGATGAATTAAACTATATTTTTCAGCGCAATTATGTAAAGAGTACCTGACCTAAGTAATATATCTTGAATAGATAGCAAGCAATGATCGAATATATTAAAAACAAAAATCACCAGTAGAATTTGAACCCAAAACACTGCATGTTTGTATTCACTAATCCCGGACGAAACCATGAGCTATGCGTAACTACACAATTTGCAATGTAAAGTAGTATTTGAAACAACACTGTCATTTCAAAGGACTTTGTTTTTCATCCTCAAAAGTGCATAATTAGTCCTCTCTGGGTCATCTCTGCATCTTTTTTTTTTAAAAACGACATTTTTAATGCTGAAACATGTCATTTTTCCACGTTTCAAATTTGTGAAGAGAAGACCCAGAGACAATAAAATCAAATAAAAACAGCTGTAAATAAGTAGGATTTCGGATGAATTGCATTATGTTCGTTATTTAGACACATATTATGATAAGACCTTTTGCATTACAAACATTTTGCCACTTATTCCACGTCCAACAGAAACCAAATAACGGTTATAATTTGAAAAATGTGTAAAATTAATTAATGAAATTTCCACTCTTCTTGTGGACCCATATTCCTGCCGAATCTACATCTTAAGCGCACACTTTCTTTCACCGTGCTTTGATTTGATAATTATACATGTAAGTTAGTGATATAATATATTTTGGATAAGTCATAATCAATTTATATTTGATTAAATTTTTACATGATAAAGTTTTAACTATAAACTTTAGAAAACAAAATGTTGAGGTTACATGTTTACCGTTTGGATTTTCCAACGATTTTTCGATAGTAAACAGTATGATTGTTCGATATGGATGTCTTAAGAATACATATGTAAGAAAGATCATGATAATGTACATGTACTACGTCTTTTGTTTTTCTTATGCTATTGATATAAACCCTGGCCTCTAGATATGTTTTTCTGATACTATTTTGATCGTAACTTAAAGCGAACTTCAAACGGCTGTGGCTGTAGAAATGTTTTTTGAAGCATTTCTGTCGGCACCAGGTCTGGCAAGGACTTTCCATCTGGCTCAATCACTGTTGCCAACTGCATCAGGGTAGCTATAAAAAGGAACATGCGGGATCTTGCGAATACTTCTCCAATACAACTTCTTTTTCCTATTCCAAAAGCAAGCACTCTGAAAATAGATTAATTTTTTGTTAAGTAAATCAATCATTATATTCTGCAGTGGTTGTTATCAACCATATCATCGATATTGATAATGAAATGAAAAGAAAAATTATTCATTAAGCGGATTTGTTTTCACTAATCCAAAAACAAATTCTCTAAAAATAGATTATTCTGTATTTAAGTAAATTAATTTATATTTTCTGTAGTGGTTGTCATTGATATTAACTAATAATAAAAAAAAGGTATGCATTAGTCGAAATTTTTTTTAACACATCGGTATCTATCAAATAACTGAGTATGTTTAGTATTCAGTATTCTAATTTTTTTTTAAGTATGTGATATGAACTGACTGGGTTAAAAAAAAATCAATAAATGAATACAAAACTTGTGAAGATAAGACTAAACTATGCTAAAAAGAACAAAGGTCAATTATAAGAATTCACACCTTTTTCGGACAGGGTCATTTGACGGCAACAATTGTCCTTTATCATCAAGAAACCGCTCTGGTTTAAAGAGAAATGGATCATCGAACTCTTTTTCGCTGTGATGAATTGTCCAAATGTTTGGTATGATCTTTGAGAAAAGTCATCTATAATTAAAGTCTTTTTCCTACGAAAGTTTCAGCATTTCTTTCAGAGGTAAAATATAACAAGGTTAGTGGTTAATCTTAATAAACGTTAAACGCCCATAAACAAATATATTATTTGTCTCGATAAAAGAATTGATGAAGATAGTCAATTTTCAACGCCAACTTTTCAGTAAAACACGTTCTATGGTTTCATTCATAATTTTGGGCACCAATTTTCATATATTTTGTAAAACGCATAATTTCAAGTGTAATTCAATTTGCAAACAATGGCTCTACATACAAAATTGATATCACTTTCTTTCGAAAACGAATATTTGCTCTCGCCTTACTATATAACAACAAAAAGTTGGTGCTCAAAGAATGGTCATACAACTTATATAAATGTCGTAGAAATGGTAGTTTTACTCACGATTGTGTTCTTTTTAATGGTGTATCCACTTATTGTTACATCCTCTGACGCAGCATGAAAAACGGCCAGAGGAACGAGTGAGATGTAGCGCATGGACTCGATGATGAACGCTTCCGTCAGATGACAGCTCCTCCTGTCGGCCAGACTGGGCTCTCTGTCGGAACCAATCACATTGTCCACCTCTCTTTGCAATGATATCTGCAGTTCAGGTTTTTTTGCAAGAAGTTGGATCATGGACATGATTGTTCCTCGTGTTGATAAAAGGCCTGTTTTTATTCATTGCCATTAGTATTACTTTCAGTGTTTATTGCATTTCATCAATTCATATCAGTATTACAAATCTTATCAAAGTACTTAAGTACTGAACAGGCTCTTTTGACATGTCATTATGCATATTGTGTAGAAGACTGGCTTCTAACTTACTAACGCTCTCTCTCTCTCTCTCATGTTTTTATGTCGGCAAAGCGTCAGAGAAGCGTAGGCTCCTATTGATGCTGTTCGGTGTTTTTGTTTACTTTTGCAGCCCAGCTAAAAGTCGCCTTTTTCCTGTACAAGTCTACTTAAATGCAGCCATGTTGATAATAGAAAACTCATCATTGTTGATACCAAATTAAGGATGTTTAGTAACATTAGTAACACATTAGAGGATATTTCTTTAAACGAAAAGATTGACAATAAGGAATATTATATATTTCAAGGAGTATTTGTTGGAATCACACTCTGTAAAAAATTTAAATTTGCAATAAAAAACGAAAAAATATAACATACCTTAAAAGATAATTTTTTTAGATGATTTTAAAATTAAGTATTTACAAATGGAATGGAATTAATTGGGGAGAAAAACAGTTTATACAGTACTGATAATTAGATAAAATTATAGGGTTAGGTTTGTTTAGTAGCATAATTCATATTCAAATCGAGTATTTTTTATCATCATTTTAATTAATCTATTACAAAATTGTTTGTAATATTTTTGTTCTTTAACAATTATTTTCGAATGGTGAGGAGAAACAACATTGTTTATAAGATCGGAAGCAAAATATACTGCTAACTCCTTTTCTTGTGTAAGTTAAAACTCAAGTAAGCTTTTTTGAACAAGACACTTGGCCAAAATTCAACCAAACTTGGTGCAAAGAATTCTTTTGCTTAAATATCTTTTACAATAAAAGGCAGATTTCCTTTCAGTTATGGAGGTAATTTAGAGGGAATGGCAATAGCATGGACTAAATAAAAGTATTTTCATGAATAAATGTTAGAAATTGGTTTTAATTTTACTAAGAATTATTTCAAATTCGGATACAAGAAGAAACTGAAATATTTTTAAAGAAATATATATTTATATGAAAATATTAGCTACAGTGTAATAAGTTTTTAAAATTCGCATTCGTACTTTTCATATTCCAAGCTAGCTACGAAATTGTAGCTTCACGAAAAATACGAATTGACGGATTGTGGAGCAACAGTTCTATCCATACAAAAATATCTATGTTTATTGCGCACAAAACGATGCGCGCGTTTTTGGATTTAATGAACCAATTTGGGAATGTATTCCGTGAATAATTAATACTCAGTCCTGAGACATTTTACTATAGGTGTCATTACTTTACTTGCCTCTGAATATCTTTTAAACACCTTCACCTGCCACGTGAAGTGAAGCGGTGTGGTTTGTCTACAGGTTAAAATGGCGATTCTTGATCCCGACGTTAAATAAACATACTTCAATACCCGATGTCGGTTAGGGTGTTAAAAAAACGTTTGAGGCAAATAAATGATGAATCAGTATTAATCAGTAGTAAAAATTTTCAGGATTTTTTGTTATAAAAACATTTACAGAATATATTCCTAAATAAATTTAATATGTCCAAAACCGTGCGCATCTTTTTGTGCACTATAAATAAACAGGAATTGTGGGAATTGTAGCTCCACGGCCCGTCGACCCGAATTTCCCGTAGAGCTACAGTTCTGCGGCTATCTTAAAGCAAAATCGGCTTACTCGTACATACCTGCAGCCACAAAATTCACAAGCAAGTTTCTAGTGTTTTCCTGGGTGAACCTTTGTTTGCCATCGTCATCCCTTACCTCCATCACGTCCTTCAGCGTGTGGTAAATACCCTTATTATCTGTGTCTTCTTTCTACAAATTGAAAATTAGATGTGAATTTTCGACGATTCTATATTTTTTCTCTCTAGCAAACCAGAGGCACGTGTAGTGTGACGTAAAATAAAAGCAATCCAATGGAAAGCCCTTTTTAGGATTCATGTATGTGTCAGTACATAAAACCGCTCACCGATAGATCCTCCAGATGCTCTATCATTTGTTGTTTTGTTTTGTGAATTTCGGTAATATTCCTGGATATTGGGAGAGAAATGTGACGTAGAAACGGCAGGGCCCCATACACAGCATCGTACCCCGGGTTTGCCACCAGTTGGATCAAATCGTCAAGTCTATGCAAGATTTTCTGTAACTTTCCATTTCTACCAAAACTTCGCCCAATGATCTAACAAAGGAATAATGCTAGTTCCTGAGCACTTCATGTAATGATAAAAATATTTTGTTACATTTTCTGAAATTTAGATATCTAATATATTTTCTATTATGAGGAATTAAAAAACTTATCGACTGAACATATTTTGTCCAAATTGTTTGAAACATGAAATAACAGACTGAATGTAAAATGAAAAGGAAATTAGACATAAGATTGTGTTCTATTAAAAAGTTCAATATTTTTAGAACGCGATATCTGCCTTATGTAGATACTCTTCTTAATATGATGATACTCTAACATTACATGATGATACTTCAGCATTACATGATGTTACCTTAACATTTCGTGCTGAAATGTTGAAGTACCATAATGTAATGTTGAAGTAATAGCATGTTATGTTATAGTACTATCATGGAGTGAAATTTGAGTAACTGTTATCTATTCATAAATATACCTTTCCCTTTGTACAAGACAATAATTCACTTCAGTTATAATTGCTTAATTATTTTATTAACTCTTACACCTCACCTTTGATTTAATTGACTCACTCATATTGAAGTTTTACTCTATGACATACCGGTATGTCACTCGTGCTTAAGTGCTAATTTCTATTGTTTTCAATTCTTATTTATATTGTGTTATACACCATTGTCGGGAGTCAAGAATTAGGCTTCGGATTGTTCGGGTGTAGTTTTTGGATTTCCAGAATTCACCCTACCGACCTAAAGTTCAAATAAAGTGCTTTTTAACATCTAGAGCATTTTAGTCTTATTGTCGCCGGATTTATAGAAACCCCATATATTTCCCGGTGATAGTACCATCATGTAATGTTAAAGTATCAGCATGTAATGTTAAAGTATTAGCTTTTAATGTTTAAGTATTATCATATTATGATGATTATCTACATAAGGCAGTTGAGACGTTCCCTGAATGCCAATTTTTTTGGATTTTGTGGTTGTGTTAATTCACGAATTAAGAATGACGTTTACTCAGAATGAAAAAAAAATCCACTGATGATAATGAAAAACCAACTACTGTGTGTTGTAGACCTTACATGGTAGTGTTATTCTTCACTTTCAAATTAGTAGGTCAATGACCTACTTTTTGAGTTAATGGCCATTGAATATTTTTTGAAAAATTAAGAAAAATCCATAAAAAAATTTACTCTATGATTGAGATTTTCTTAATTGTGATAATAATACAAATTGCTTAATTCTTTGACAAATGAAATACAGTTTATGAATGGTAGTGACATTCAATAGATACAACGAATTAAGTTTTCATTCACAATTTTTTAGGGTATTCTAGTCCGAATTTCCTCTATCAGTTTTCAAATTACTACCCATTTTTGATTCAATATAACAAAAAACTGAATGATGATAATGCTAAAACATTTATAGTATTAAACTAAGTATAATGACCTTGCTCTCCTGGCATAAAATTTATATGAGGTCAATGATCAAAATTTTGAGATATGGTGTATTTTATCATTTTTAAGCATTTTTCAATATTTTTGTAGTGTGTGCCATACGATTATCTAAACGAAAAAGCAAGATAAAACCAACAGAATATATGCAAAATTATGTTGACTAACAAATGAAATCTTAACTTTAAATATTATAGTTCTATCAAAAATATTTCAGTGGCAAACAAAATCTGAAAAATTTTATCTGAATTTCCTCTGCTTTGCTAAAAGTCAAACTTTGTCAGAGCCTAATTCCATAATTTAGTAAAAATATCGATTGTTATGTCAATAATAGTTCATTTCATAAATACTTTTTGTATTTAAATCATATTTTACTCATTAAATTGAACTTTTTAACAATCCGGATTTGAGAACTAAAACCCTGAGTAAATAACGTCCTTAAGTGTTCTTTGTAGTTTATTACACACTGTATTGATAGGATCATTGTACAAGAATTGTTCATTCAACCAGCAAAAATTAATATCCACAAATATCGCCACCACAGTACTAATTTAGATATAACAAATGTTTCTAGGGTTCTTCAAATTTTGAAATTTATAATACTTTAAGTATTCGTAAAGTATTTTCATTGATAAGACAAAATCTTAGCGTTATGATGCTTACTTATTAAATTTGACCTTTACGTTAGTTGGGCTAAAAAAAAATTAGCTGTTATCCCTAAGCAAGTGTCCAAATGTGAGGTTTTTGCTAAGTATGAGTCAATAGTTACATCGTAGTACGTAGTGAGTAACACACGTTTAACCTTTAGCAATTAGGTTATTTACAGCCTCGTTCTCAATATTTTGTACACACACACACACACACACACACACACACACACAGAGTTAGCGATGATATACCCCCTCCGCTAAGTTGTAGAATTCAGAATATCAACTTGAAGAGATGTTCATTAGTTTGAGCTATTCTTCGGAGTAATTGGAATGGAAGTCACAAGAGTTACGTATCCTGTGTTTCTTGAAAAGAAAGTTCAACTATATTTATCTGAAAAATATTTCCATTAACTTGCCATTTTGCCTCTTCTGTAATATATTGTTTACTATTATACACCAGTTTTTCATTTTAATGAAATATTCTCACAGAAGAAGGAGTATATGGCCCAAAAACTCTATCAAAAAGTGCTATATGGTTAATCTGAGGTCATTGCCTTTTTGATTCCACAGTATTTAATAAAGTTTGTTTTTATATTTCATTTCTAAAATTTGCTCGTTACTTAAAAATTTCCATCAAGGTCAAATAAATCACAAAATAGGAAGATGCCTGCTTTAAAGTAGTGTTTAAATAAGACAGGTTTATTTTCTATTTGAATTTTAAGATTGTTTAATATTTGTACCATATGGTTATTCTTGTTTTAAAAAAAAAATTCATAAACATTGGTCCAGCATAAGAAAACCTCTTCCAGAGAGGATTTTAAATAGTCTAACATATATCATAGAAAAAAAATTACTCTTTTTCATAGATTACGAGTATTACAAAGAATTATTGACTCGAGTAATGGAACCTATTTACTTTTTGAATTCAACATTCTCCTGATCCATGTGTATTTTAGTGGAGTTATAAATTCCCTTGAGTCTATCATTTTAAATTCCCCTGAAAGATATTGATGGTTTTTTTTTTACTTTATGTGTAATACTGTTCCATAGAAATTCAAACATTTCGTTTTCAAAATCTTTTGGAAAATTATCATTGGACATTGGCAATGCAAGAGCTAAGTGGATACATTTTGCTATAATTAGTGTCTTAAGAACAATAAGTCTGCATTTTGGTGTCAGCCTTTTAACTTTTCATTGGTTAAGTAATTTTTTAATCTCGAAACAAGAATATCAAAACTATCATTTTTCCAGTCAAGTTTCCATCTTGAGCAATGAAAGACTTCATTTGAAAATTTTTTACTTTCTATCCAAATCATTTTGGGGTTTTTTATATTAATTCTTACTCTCGATAATTTTGCAAAATAATATGGGTCTTGGGCCATTCATAGATGTTGGAGAGCCATCGAATGTTACAGATACATCATTTGCATATTGAGAGAGTTTATATTCTTTTCCATAAATTAATATATCATAAATGTTTTTATCATTTCTTATAATCATGCCTTAGATTTCAGCACACAGCAGATCTAGAAATAGATATGGATATATTGGATCATCTACAACCCCTTACTGGATATATATACTCTGAGATTGTTCATTTTGAATGAAACGCATTTGAATTTCCATTATAAAATGTTTTCATCTACCTATTTATTAATTATCAAATAAATTTTTATTATCGTCTTGCTTTTAAAAAGCATGTCTCTTAGAAGTGTTCATTAAAATTTAAAAGTCCACTAAATAATGTTATATATAACGTCTAGCTCTAGAGAGGATGTAAAATGTGTAAAGTGATATTTTAAAAAATTACAAACAGATCAAAATCAGGATGATTAGAAGTACACTTCTAATCTTCGGATCACATGAGCCTAATACTAGCGCATACGTACCAGAACTTCAACCGTACTTAGCAGAAATTCCTCAACGATATCACTTGGATCGTTGTTCTTGTATTCGTTGGACCGTATAAGTTCCTTTACGGAGATGATGTTCTCCTTGATTTGTGATTCTCTGCAAGACAGGCCTTCTCCATATGCCCGAAGTAGCTGGTAGCCCAGCTTTCTACGTCTTGTAACTGCATTATCTTGGGCGAAAACAACGTCAGCATTTTCCAAAACGTACTTGCCTAAAAATAATGGCGGTCGATTTGCTGTCACAGTGGCATTTGGCTCTTGGTTAAACGCTTCTCTAAGAACTTCAGATGAGTTTAAACTAACAAACGTCTTTCCAAGCAAATCAAACTGAAATATCTCTCCATATTTGGTCGTCCAGTCGTAAAGTTTTAGATGAAGAGTCAGAATGTCAAATTCAAAGAGAATTCCTACAACAGGCCATCCTTTTGGTCCCGGAGTCAAGTTTTTGGTCGTGTAGTTCACAAGCTTTTGAACGCCATAAAATAGAGAAAGTACGATCAAAACTAAGATTAACATTAAATCCAGCATGTTCGAGTCGTGTGGTCAGAAACGTTTGATATTCTAAGTCAGATGAGGTTTATATTAACCTGACTTTTTAGCCTTTGTTACGCAAGAGATAGAAAATTGCATAAATTTATTTTCAGGTTGAAGTTCTGTGCATGTTCAAGGTTAGATACTTGCTTTGTCCTACTTAGAGGCGACTTCTTGCGACTTGGGACTTAAATATCAGGCTGAAAGAAGCTCGGGTTTTCAATTTCACATAATAGTATTATTTTAAAGAGGCGCAGGTTAAAAAAATTGTCCGCTCACCTAAATGTCAACAAATTTAATCAAAGTACTGAAAGTACTCCTGGGAGATGAGCAATTTGTAAACCCAATAAGAAACGATACCACTCGGGTGGGAAGTTTGTTGACTAAGAAGTCGCTGGTGGAAAGCGGTATTTTATCAATTCGGCATTAGGGACATTAAGCAGTGGGGGAATTTTTTCGGTCTTATTCAAAGGACCGGTCACGCAGGCGACAGGAAGTTTAGTGACTGAACATTATCATTATTTTAGATACAGTTAGCTTTAGCAGATATTCATAGTATTGCTCCAAACTGGAAAATTGTAAGAAACGATTGTATATAATAATAGGCACGTGGGCCACACTGTTCGCCTGGTTTTAGTCCCGTTTTCATTTTCCAAATTTTCAAATTAGTTTACCTCATTAAAAGTGACCATACAAACGTGTGTTATGTTTCAACTAATCTGTGTCTGCCTCACATCCAATTGTTTTTAAAACATGAGGCCTATTGGCCACATTGCTCGCCTGAGCAGCGACAAAATCAACTTTATTGAGTCATATACAAAATATCTGAACAATTTAACAAATAGATACTGTATAAAAAATAATTTTCTTCAGATATTCTTAAGGTAAACATTGTGCCACTTTTGTCCCTGGATTATTTCATATTAATGTTACACATTGAGCAATGCAGTTCTCAAAAAGATCAAGATCAAGAAGACCAACTATTTATTCATCAAAGATGAAATACAGAAATCAAATTAAATTTTCAGAATTGCCCAATGAAATAATAACTACATAATATTATATTTAAAGTTTTATTTGGCGATGATTGGCCATGGCTGCTTCTAATGGTGTGGGAGCCAGTCTTCAATTCTTTCCTTATACAGTATCCCTATCAAACAAGCAAAGCAAAAGCTTCAGCCCTTGGAACAGATGCTCAACTGCTTGCTCACCTAGTCCATTAACACAAATGCAAATAACTGTCAATTGATATTGTTAACATAAGCACTTCTTGTAAGCCAGAATGCCGCCACGAGACTATGCACAGCATAGTCTACGCCAACAGTAGAGCTACATCCATGAACGAGGGCTATAGGTTGAGATTAATCATTGTATACCATTAAGCTGTTACAAATTAAAAAGCGAGATAAAAGCATGAGGGTAGGAAAGATTAATACCCAACGGCATACAAGTATATAGACAACTACTTGTTGTAGGGCTGACAGGTACAGAAATAAACCATTGCCCAGGTCAGACAGATGTACATTGTCTGCGGCAAACAACCAGGGCTATCGATTTTAATGTTTACAATGCTTTAGTAAGGCATATTTAATAGGCAACCAAAATTTGAGTGTCATTTGATTAGTTATAAGCGAGTAACAGATCTTACAATTCTTCGCTA
Organism: Magallana gigas; assembly: GCF_963853765.1. Classification (NCBI taxonomy): domain Eukaryota; kingdom Metazoa; phylum Mollusca; class Bivalvia; order Ostreida; family Ostreidae; genus Magallana; species Magallana gigas. Next base: position 21,156,860 of record NC_088857.1, on the reverse strand, counting down.
TGTAAACAAAGCGTTTGTTTACATTTCGAATGTTGAAGTGAAAATTCCAGATTTAGACCTAAAATAAATGTGTTAATCATTAGGAACTGTTAATTCATGCTTTAAATGAATAATAAGATAGACAAACCAGCTTTGAAGATTTTTTACTGATATATTAAACCTATGTAAACAAAAACAGGGCATGAGCCCTGTGTACATGACGAAGAATTGTGAGCCCTGTATCTTGCTTAAACCTGAACGACTGGCACCCAAATTTCATTTGATCATCAGAAATGCATTCCTAAAGCATTGCAAATAATATAAACAGAAAAATAGAATTTGACCAATATCGTGACCATGTCCCTTTAAGCAACTGGATTCCTCCCACCCCTCCATACATCCCTGGGCAGATCTTGGACAGACCAAACTTAAGTGGTTGATGGCATCAGTGTAGATTTTTTTTCAAGGATTTGATAATCTTAAATCGCAGCTCGATTGATCTAGCCCCGTTTTGCATAGGGATATTATTGCCCCCGCAGTGTACGACCAAAATCTGAAGTGGATCTTCTACTTCAAGCAATGTTTTAATTTTTGGGTAAAGTTGACACCACCTCATGCCCCCTTTGCCCTGCCAAAAAATGAATGCCTTGTGTCTATATACCTGGAGATCAGTGCCACGGCAAGACTTTCTTGCATGACAAAAAGCATGGTTATTGATGAATGACCCAACAATCGAGATTCTTGTATGATCTAATAAAAATGTTGATCGACATACATGTAAATAAATACACGAGATAAGATTATCACCTTTAATACTTTAACATTGTTTTAGAGGAGCTACTATCTTATGTAATTAAGCAAGCAAGAAGATTTCCATCTGCCCTCAATTGCATTAGACTGCTGACTTGACCTGACGCCCAAGCACTAGACGCTGTACTTTTCGAAATGAATCTGTCATGTAAACCTTAGTGTCTAAACCTACTTTCTCTAGAAGCATATTGAAAACTGATACTACCTGGTATCTACTCACAGGACTTCCTGAAATATAACAAAACAATGATTCCCTACACTTCGGCCTGAATTGTAAATATGATCTGATATAAGACACAGTACAAACAAGCTTATGTGTAGACTTAGGTTGAATAGCCACCCCTACCCACTTGATCAGTCTTTTAAATGCTAAAAGGCATTTTTAATTGTGTTGCCGAGTGGTGAACATGACACATTGTGCACTTGGATAGCATACACCACATCCTGCTTTGTGTTTTGTGGGTGGACTGAAAAACACAAAGAATGCTGTAACAAATACAGCTTTAAAAATGTAGAATCATAATATGAATGGCAGATGCTTGGGAGGGTCTAGACCATGGGGGTTAAAATCTGAAGGGTAATTGGTTTTCTGGTGTCGAGGTGGGGATTGCTGCTGCTCAGGACCAGTAAACCTTTTTAAAGTAAAAAATTTTGCGTTTTGTCTGGGAAGCCATGTAATTTACATTAGTAAGAAATGCCTCCCGTATATGTTTAATTGTATTGGCTGAAAATTTCTGCAGTGATAGATATGACACGAAGTTGACTAAATCTGACTGAGATGGGGGCCGGACTGGCCGACTTTGATAGACACGATATTACAAATGAATTGCATTTACTTCAGTATCAAATGGTTTGCAAGTATTTTTTGACAAAGCATAACTCAGAAGCTCCTTCGAACAAAGATGTAAATCATATGCAGAAATGATGCATACTTGCTGATGTCTGGCTGTTTGCTTCTGAAACACTGGCCCTAAATTGATGCCATTGCTGTCGGGAAAGAGAATCTGCTTTAACATTGTATACCCCTTCTATATGCGTAGCTTTGAACTGAATATTAAGCACCAAACCTTGCAAAACTAATTGCCTAAGCAAATACATGACTCTTTCGGTCTCGGAGGTATTAAAATTGAGAATTGAAACTTAGGCTTCATTATTAGTATGAATTATTAGCCGTTTACCAGACAAATTGCTGCCCAAAATTGCAAAAGCCATAGTTTTAGGAACTAGCTCCAACAATGTTATGTTTAAAAAATGTCAGATGCCTTCAAATGGTCAGACCAACCTAAGTGTGGCCAATGATGACCGAAAACTGTTCCGCATCCTAAATTAGCATTACCTGCACAATCTGTATATAAATGGAGATCAAACTCTTTGAATTGATTTACTAATCTATAAGATGCAACTCCACTGATATTTTCCAAAAACATTAACCAAGTGTCAATGTCCTTTCTCATTTTCTCAGTAATTCTAAGCCTGTGATTAGGACGCGAAAGCCCAAAGGATGCATCATACTACAACCTTCTAACAAATGTCCTACCAGCTGGGATGGTACGGATACAGAAGCTGAGCAACCATGTTAATTCTTAAAGCTATAGTAAAGTAACTTTGCGGGTTTTTTTTAAATATGTAACAAATTGAACTTTAACTGCTGAATCTTGTCCAAGGAGATCTTAACAGTCAAAACCTGAACCGCGTTTGCATTTGATATAGGATGATTTAAAGAACACAAAATGCACTTATGCTTGTATAGACCTTTATAACTGAATTCATAACATCTAAGGGGGATAGTTTGTGTCACAGACCCTTGAACCCTTGAACAGCCAGAGGGCTGTACATATACAAAAGTCACAACTCTTGGTCAACAGCAGCAAATGACATACATTTGTATTTGGATTATATTCTTTTTTCAAACGAAATTGTGTATCATAATCTCACCTGCTGAGAGCTTTTGCAGGAAACATTTAACCCCTAGCCTAATTGTTTGCATATACTTAAATAAAGTTGTACTGCACTCGGGGTGTGCTAGGACATATATAGAGGCATCAACCAAAAATGCATAATTCCATACCTGGTTATCTGTAATAACCTTGGGTTTGTATTTGGATGACAAGGTAATGTGGCCACTTTGCATAGGGAAGTATTTTTATCGTCATTAGAATCAGATTCTTTTGTACAATCGACTAAAATCCCCAGGTTGACATACTCGACGTTAGCTATATTTAGCATAAGATTATTCAAAACATTGTGCCCAAGGTCATTATGGTAACTTTGCACTTGAGACTTTTGATTGTTTCTAATAGTGTATGTTGAATGTCATTACCTGGATCCTCTGCGGATGCATCCTGGGTCATCTCATTATGAAGATGGGGGTCTCTACCCAACTAGACATGGAGGCAATCCTCCCGAGTCACCTCGTCCAACTGCTCCCTGTTCAGCGCTGCTAGTTGATTTTGAGTTGACTTAGCTTCTCTATTTAGGTTGTGTAAGGTGGATGAATCAACCAGATTCACACTATGCTGGGGACCATCAGAGCTATCTGTTGCGGCGCGCTTTCGTTCGCGCGGCTTTTCACGTGGTGCAGGTGTGGCATCTCTAGCTTTTCTCTTTGGCATAGTTTACTCTCTTTTTTTTTTAAGGATGACTGATGTAAGTATAGAATGACGTCACAGGTTTGGCTAATAGTCTAAACAGTTGAGGTCGACAGTACAGCTATATGGGAATAATAATTGTGAAATACGTACCTAGATTTATGAGTTAATAATAAAATGAAATGTCAATATGATCTTTGAATCTTTTTCTTCATTTTTAAGAAATATTCTTACAGAAGAAAGAGGAAATGGCCCAAAAGCTTTATCCAAAAGTGCTATATGGTTTATTCTGAGGTCATTGCCTTTTTGATTCCACAGTATTTAATAGAGTTTGTATAATATTTCATTTCTAAAATTTGAACTATATATGATATTAGTCAAATTTGGCCCCCAAAATTCGCGTTTTTTAAAATGATTCAGGTACATTTATTTATTTGTTGTGTTATTTTATAAAAGAGTTGACATGAAATACGTTTTTACCCATTTATTTGATTTACATGCACTCACTGTCAGTATATGACGTCAGAAGTGACGCTATTTTTATAATTCAATAAAAATTAACCAAAAATTGACATTTTTCTTATCTTTTTTCGAATGGGAAATATAGAGCGACTCTTTGAACAAGAACGAATTTTTTGTCACTTATAAGTATTGGAAAAATACATCTTTGGTGAAAATATTTTGTTTGTTCAAGTAGTCGCTCAATGTTTCCTTCAAGAAAAACTGCCTCAAAACAAGCCGTTTTATGCTAAAAATGAGAAAATGGCGGGAAAAGGTAAACTTTATGATGTCATATTTTTAAATTGTGGGCACTAAAATCAAAATGAAAATTATGAAAAAACTTCAAATGTATATTTGTACAAATAAAACAAAGAATTACAGTAAAATGACAATGTTCATTTTAGGGGGGGGGGGGGCATTTTAGGCTCAAACCATAGTCCTTTGCTCGTAACTTAAATATTTTCCATCAAGGTCATATTAATCACACAATAGGAAGGTGCCCCCTTTAAAGTAGTGTTTAAATAAGATAGGTTTATTTTTTTCTTTTAATCTTTAGATTGTTTAATATTTGTACCATATGTTCAATCTTGTTTTACTAAAATTTTGATCAACATAAGTCCAGCATAAGAAAATCTCCTTCCAGAAAGGATTTTTTAATAGTCTTACATATATCAAAATCGCAATGTCAAATTCAATGAGAATTCCTACAACAGGCCATTTGGCCCCGGATGCACGTTTTTTGGTCGTGTTGTTCACAAACTTCTGAACGCCATAAAATTCAGAAAGTACGATCAAATCTAAGATTAACATTAAATTCAGCATGTTTGTGTCGTGTAATCAGAAACGTGTGTATTTGAAGTAATATGAGTTTTATTTAAACCTAACTATCTAGTCTTTGTCACGCAAGAGATAAGAAATTCTGTAGATTTGTTTTCTGTTTGAAGTTGTGTGTGTCTACATGTATGTGCATAAGTTCAAGGTCAGAGACTTGTTTTGTCCCACTTAGAGGCGGCTCCTTGCGATCGGGTGACTTGAATATCAAGCAAAAGAAATACTCAAAGAAGCTTGGGTTTTTAATTTCACATAAAAGCATAATTTAAAAAAAAAAAAAAAAAAAAAAAAAGGCGCAGGCGAAAAAAAATTCCGCTCACCTGGATGTCAACAAAGAAGATAGGGCAAATACCATTTGGTTTAGTCGTAAATTTACAAAATCAAATATTTTTTTTTTTCATATTTAATATATTTGATAATGTTATGATACAAGTTTTCAAAATGACATTTTCTTACTATTAAGTTCAGTTTTGAATATTTTAACAAATGATAAGAAAAAAAATTAAACCCTAAAATATTGGTGGTATCGAACTCATAATCAAAATACTCTAGTTCTATAAATTTACCTTAATATGTCTTGTGTTCTAACAACTGAGCCATTTCAGTCATAAAGAATATGAATTGACTATGAAAAATACATTGCTTTTTTTATTAAATAATTTTTTAAAAAATATCAGATTTGTTGATATTTTAATTTTGCAGTATCTTAAATATCCTCCTATAGGCATTTTACACGCCTTATTCACCAATCTTAATTAAAAAGGTATTTGATTCGATATTTTCATCAAAATTAAACATTCAGCATTTATTATTTACGGGGCGTTTATCATCTTCCCGCATTCCACTCCATTACAAAGAAGAAATATCATAAAAATTTCACATCTTTTATACCAACAGAAAATTGTAGAACCCAATGGACCTTTAACAAAAAATTAATTTAAGTATATAAACAAAAAATATTAAATTTTGTAGGTAAACACAACACACAACATCAATTGCATACACATAACTGATTTAATTGGTCATGGTAATTTTTAACGAGTCATTTACACTTATGGATGCTATCGTGAGGTTTTCCCTTAATTAACCATCTTATATCTGACTGCACGATCTTTGACAATAGACATATCACGAATGGTCACAATGAATAGGTATGAGCATTAAGTTCGTGACGTTTGATCGCGTTGATTATAATCTATAATCATTTCGTCCTCCGAATAGTAAACTTTTATTACATAGATAAAACTCAATTAACCTTTTAATCAATTTTAACCAACATGTTATAGTTCCAACTAGACCTAACCTACATGTAACACCGGAGCAGACCCCGAGCAAACCCTGGGTTTACTGTCGGAGTTTACTTTGGGTTTACTCGGGGTCTTCTTTTTAAATGCGTGTGTCTGCTTTGGGTTTACTTTGGGTCCACTCCGGGTTTACTTTGGGTTTTCTTGGGGCTTGCATTTGGGGTCCACTTTACGCACTTAAGTGTGAAGCAGATCTGTCTTTTATCTTACTATCTTACAGCATGTAATTTCTGTCCCTTGTATATTCCAAATGCACATGTATGTTCTTTTGAGGTCTACTCTCTGTGTCCACTCTGGTTTACTTTGGGCTTACCCGGGGTTGACTCTGGGTCTGCTCAGAGTAAACCGAGAGTAAATCCCGAAAGTAAACCCAGGGTAAAGTTGGGGTATACTTTCTGTTAGATTGGGTACGTATTCTAGCTTGTTTGTCTCTTTTGAAACACACAGTAAAGTGAGATGTAAATTTGTCTTCATTTATTTAAACTGACGAAAAAATGATTTTAAAAAAAACAAGTTTTATAAGTTTATCAAAAAAGCGATAATACTGCTAGCATAAATCAAATGCTAGAACACAACAAGTGCATAACAACTCAATTTAATAGATTGCGTCCACTTAAAAAAGATTCGGGGTACATTAACATTTAAGAAGAGCAATCACCAGAGATAAATGAAACAAAGGAAGAATAAATATTAGTTTCAGCGTTACCAAAACAGATGAAAGTAAGACATCACAATCAATATTATTCCACTGATAAGTATTTAAAAACGAATATAGAACGTATTTATAACGCCCTTTCCTATAAATTGCTTATTACATGTACAGTAGTTGAAGATATGCTTTAAAACTACATGTTCGCGATTTTGGTTAAATTTGATTTTTCTATTCTGTGTACAGTGCTTTAAAAAGGCATTTCTCATGATCAACCAAAATTTGAGAGTCAATTGTAAAATCAAAGTACAGAGAGAGGGATCGCTATTCATTGTTAGGTAAACAAGGCTCGTTTCATGTTTTTTATTTACAGTGGTTCATTTAGAGAAAAAGAAATGTTCTTTTTCGAGCTGATTCTTTAATCTACTAATTAGTTTTGTACAAAATTAAATACTTCCTAGCATACGTCACATTCAATTTAAAACCTGAAAATTAACATAGCAAAAAGATGTGAGCTCTGTTACTCACTTATACTCAACGACTGACGCTTAACATTGGCCGACTATAAGAAATGCCTCATTATGGCAATTTTTTAACTATATTAATCTTCTTCAGAATTTTTCTCTATCGAGTGGCAGTTTATGACAAAAAACACGATACCTAAAATTTTAGGATAAATCTGATGTATAAATTGTGAAATTGTCAACAATTTATCCCTTTACTTAGATAACGCATTTTCTGGGTTCTTCTCTCTTGCGCAACTGTAAGTGCCTAGTTTAAAATAACCATGACCAATTAAATTAGGAGTTCTTTGTCATGTGTTTGAAATCGATTTTGTGTTTCCCTACAAATAGTTGTATGTTCATAAACATCTGAATTATTCTTTTAATGGTCCACCAGGTTCTTCTGTGATCTGCCTGTACAAAACATGTGAAATTTTAATATTTCTATGTCTTTACGGAGTGAAATGCGGAAAGGAGTGATTGCATTATGTTTAAATGATTGAATGAAGTGGGAAAACAGAACTACATGTATCTATATTCTGGTGAAAATTTCAAATCAAATGCCTTTAAATTTGTTGTCACCTAGGTGAGCGGAATGAATTTTTCACAAGCGCTTTTTTTTTTAACTATTATGCTAATATGTGATTTTAAAATCTCTTTAAGTATTTTTTAGCTTGATTACCGAGTCTCATTTTTATTTGGCATTAAGGAAAATTACCAGTTTTGAGGGTACTTTTGTGGTCCATGGTCTTCTTGGGGAAAATGCCGTTACGGTTTGTTCTCCGATAAAAAAAAATTATTTCACTTTTCAATGAATTCAACCAAAATTAATTTAATCAAATGATCATGGAACCATAATTTAGGTCCAACTTTCAACAGTGAAATTCTGAAATTTAACTATTATGCTTAAAGTTATATTTTCATTTCATTATATTATATTGTTAAAAAAAACTCATGAACTTTTTGTAAATTACAAAAAGTAGTAAACGAAAATCAAAAACATAGTTATTGAGCTAAAATTTATTTAATTAGGTTTCCACGGGTTTTTTTTTCATCCTGCACAATTACATAAAGAAACAAACCAGCTCACAGTTTAATACAGTTAATTGATTTAATGTTAAAAATGTCTGCTTTAATTTACAAATAAATATGTACATGTATATAAAAATGTACAGTTCTTTCCAGAAATTTCTATATGCATAGACAATTTCTTTTATAGAATTGACTGTGAAATTGTTTCTTGAAAAACCACCTGCATTTGACAATCTAGATTTATTTACATCAATAATTTATTTTTTTCATCTAATTGTACAAAAGTAACAAAACAGCTCGTAATTTATAACATTTATTGATATTATAACGTTTAAAATATTCCTATTGTAGTAATATTTACATATTTACATTTCTTTTAATACTTAATTTTTCTCATCCAGTTTTACTAAAACAAAAAGGAACAAACTCGTAATATTGATGTAAAGTTGAGAACATCATCTATAAGTATACATTTTACAATACGGGTGCAAAACATGCATCTTTTAATAAAGAGTTACTGATCAAGCAACTTCCAATTACAAAAAACAATATATATTTTTTACACATAAGAATTTTGGCTATTCTAGCTATTTAAAATCAAGCAATTTTACTTGTTCGTATCTTGGACAGAGACTCTTTGCCTTAATTCTAAAATTAAAACTTAATTGTTACTGTTTAATCACACATGTAAACCCCAAATCAACAGTCTCCTGACGAGGATAAAAACACGTGTCTGTCTCATTACGATAGAACACGTTCAGTTTCACGGAGATTGCTCGACACTCTCCAGATTTCTGAAATTTTATCTTCTTTGATTTCTTTCCACGAAAAGAAATACATTTATTTCTATTTTTCGGTTTTCCACTACAATGCTTTAAAGTGGCATGTAAAATATACCTTGGAAAACGTGATGGCACGTTTGAATAATGGTAGTTCCAGGGGCAGTTGGAAAGATCCCGAATGTATCGAAAAGAATGAGAATCTTTCAGTTTAGACAATGGATGGCATTTCGAACCTGCAGGATGAACGGGCTCCTTTGAATGGTAGATGATTCCACTACTAGATTCTTTTAAAATGAAGTGGTTGAGTTCGGTGAAGGCTGTATCGAGATCCTTTTCTCTCAGGCAGGTGTTATGACATAATGTTGCTGAAACAAGCTGAAAAAGTATATAGGTTTAGAGAATAAAAAGAAATTTTGTGATCTTTTAAACCTCATATTTATTTTTAATTCCCTGCCAAATATCTGTAAAAAAAAATTAAATTAATGAAATCAATTGGTGTTACATTAGAAGGAACGGGATGAAAAGTATACTAACGTACATGTAAATATAAACATATATTAACGGTAAAAAAAATTATTGTTAATTATAATATTGGCATTTTACATGCCAAAAAATAACCTTACTATAGCATTGAATCATGATTTTTTGAAGTATACACTCTCATAACTGCAGCGGTGTGTGTATACAAATTGAGTAACGCGCGTTAGCGCGTTATGAAAATTTGTATGCACACACCGCTGCAGTTATGAGAGTGTTTACTTCAAAAAATCATGATTTAATCCTTATATTTACATTTTTTAACTTCTTGCCTTGTCTGCAAATGTGATTCATACCTTAAAATTCCTATCTTATCCTAAGGGTAAGTTAATATTAGTTAATAATTTAAGTTAATAATATAAGTTAATAATAATGGAAGAGCCACAGTAACAGCCACAAGCGTGAACTTTGATTTTCGCTTGTGACGTTGCAGTTCAACGTTTGTGACGTCATAATAAAACTCGTCAATTTGACCTTTGACTACTTGTTGCATTTAGAGGCATTTGAAGATTTGAAGATCACAGAATTTAATGGAAAAACACAGTAGAATGTAAATATTATTGGTTTATCAACATGATGTGAATTTACCTTTTTCTAGTTTTGTAGAGAGGAACATTTTTAAGAAGATACCAATCGGTACCAAAAATTAAAAATTACCTACAGATAAATAAGAACTTACTTTCTTTATTTTTTTCGTTGTATTTAAGCGTCATATACATTATAAGAGGCGGTTAAAAGGATTTAAAACTCACAATGACGCTATTCAAACAAGGGGCCCATGGGCCACATTGTTCACCTGAACAACAGTTCTTGTATTGTTCTGTTTCGAAATTTCTGAATAAATTACTCTTTAATTTTATTATTTACAGTGCTTTTGAAATGCATTTCTAACAATCAAATGAAATTTGAGAGTCAGTCGTAGTAATATAAGCAAGATACAGGGCTCATAATTATCTGTCAATTAAACAAGGCGCGTGCCCTGTTTTTGTTTACATAGGTTCAAAATGTTCAAAATACAAGTAAAAAATCCATCCTTTTCAAGCTAATTTGTCTATCTTCATATTCATTTTAAGCATAAATAAACAGTTTTTAACGTTTAACACATTCACTTTAGATCTAATACTGGAATTTTCACTTCAACATTTAAAATGTAAACAAAAGTTTTGTTTACATAGCAAAGAATTGTTAGCTCTGTTACCCGCTTATAACCATGCCCCTTTAAAGATATTGTTGAACTCACAAAAATTCCAAGATTTAACAAAACATTAAACAATATATGAAAAGAATCCTACTTTTTTAACATCATAACCTTAGATCAAAGATGCATCAACTGTCCAGTCTTATTATCCTAGGCCTAAACGCATCAAAGATAACAAAATTGTAAAATAAACTATAAATGAATATAAAGAGTAAAAAAAAGTCACTTTGACTTTGATATGAGGATATGAAGGTATAATATGATGCTTGCATAGTAATATAACTAAATTGGCATTGTATTCTATGAGAAGAATATCCTAAACAATTCTCCTAAATACTAATAAGTTGAACTATGAACCCATCTTGTTGCGCCAGTATTGGTGCAGGAATTATGATTTACGTAATTTAGAATTTACATGATCCTAAAATGCTTACAAATTAATCTAGTAACAAATTGAAGTTCTTTGGTAAAAGATTTTTAAACATTCCCCGATATATTTCTATGTTAAACTTTGAACCTCTATTGGGGCCCCAGTATTGACCTGGGGGTCACGGTATAAAGAATTAAAAATCTACAATATATAAGGATACATAGTAATATCACCAATTGCAGCACTGTCGTTCCTTAAAAGAAAATTTTTGAATATTTTCCCTATACCGGTACTTATTTCTATGTTGAATTTTGAGTCCCTCTTGTAGCCCCTGCATTGGTTCAGGAATCACGGTTTAAAAAATTAAAATCTTCACTATATATACAAGCTTTAGTGTAAATATTATCATTATTTTCTGGTGTAGTGGTTCTTAATAGTACGATTTTAAACATGTTTTATGTTTACTTATATGTTGAACGTTGACCCCACCTTGGGGCCCAAGTATTGGTCCATGAATTTTAAAACTAACACTATCTTAGAATGCTTGCATAGTAATAAAAAATTGTAGGTATGAAGTTCTTGAGAAGAAGTTTTTAACAAATATTTTCCCTTTCAAACTTTATGTTGAACTTTGAACCTTATTTCGTGCCTTTGGTGTTCTGATGCAGTGGTTCTTGAGAAAAAGATTTCTGAAGACATATATCCTACTTTAATTTTTTCGTGATTATCTCAATTTCAAAACGGTTTAGCCCTTTATTTACAATTTAGAATCCCCTTCCAATAAGAATGCTTTGTACCAAGTTTAATTAAAGTTGACCCAGTGGTTCTAAAGAAGAAGTAAAAATTATGCAGTTTACAGACAGACGAAGGACAACATGTGATTAGAAAAACTCACTTTAAATAACCTTCGGTTCAGGTTAGCTAAATACTCTTGGTATTTGTTGTTTTATATTTTCAACATTATAACTTAGATTACAACGTAACTAATACTGTATCAAAGTTTGTTAATGACAAGCAGTCTCCAAATAAGAACGCTGTCAATAACACGTGGATTTTGTCAAAAACACTTTTTTTGTCTCATTCACTACGAGTAACTCCAAAGTGGGCATACGTACATCGTGTATATAAGAAACATTTTAACAAGAGATTGGACTTTGGGTAGTTTTTCAAACAGCATAATTGTGACCGAGGCCTGTCTATTTCATTGTTGGTCACTCGGACATGGCTCTTTGAAATCGACAAGATTGTCTAGTTTTTGGGCTAGGACTATGCATATCCACTCGAAAACAGTGTGATTTTAACTTGTTTGACGCAAGAAATAAATACATGTAGATACGTCCTACCGAAAGGTCTTGTTATTAAAATGGCTCTATATATTTATAATTCATTTGACATGCAGTAGTCATAATAAAATCAGATTTGAACAGTGTAAAAAAAAATAATACACAAATAAGCATCAATAATTAATTGAGCAAAATCGTCATATCCATTACTAGAATAGCTCAAAATCGGCTATAAACGTAAGCGATTTTGTTTAATTAGATCATTCAAAGTAACGATCTATGAATTTTAAACACTTGGACACGATTTGACTTAAAATTTTCAAATCTTATTTTTCCATTTTCAATGTTTATGCTACGGCGGCGTCTTTCTTTCTTTATTTCCTCCCAAAGGAGATTATCATAACATATTTACAAGAATACAAACATATAGGCAATTGTAGAGAAAACGGCTAATATAGGTCTACTATAAGGCAGAGATCCAGTACATATAATACGTAATTACCAACAAGTTTACAGGTGTACACACTCTATAAGGCAATTCCAAAATATAAAGTATTATTATTTATATAACACTGTAATCCTGTGACATTTATGTGTATGGACAGGATGTTACACGTGACATTCTATAATAACATGCTGCTGCATCCCTAATTAGGCGGAAATTAAGAAGGTGCAAACTATAAGAAATATCTGTAAATGAAAGGCCTGGGAGTGACCTTGCGCCTAAAAGAAACAAATAGAGGTCGTTATTACTTAGTCCACATAGGTCAGCAGATAAGTTAATGTCGAAATTTTCTATAACAGTTTGCCACCAAGCTTCTCTAAATAAATAAGTTCCATCACAAGAAGTAGAAACATGTTCAAAAATATTTATAAACAATTTTTGACATATACTGCAGATGTGCGGGGGAAGGTCTTGGAGAGTCCAAAGTTTAACAATAAATTTACATAGAGTAAATTCCTGAACGTCGCTAGGAATTTTCCATTTCCAGTCTGGTCTGCTGTTTCCAGTTATATGTCTAAATTGAGTAAAGTCGTTGTCTCGGAGCATGCGGTTTGATCTGGAAGTTGTAAAGTGGTAAAACACAGCTGAGTTAACAGTCTTTTTCCATTCAAGTTTATTTAGAAACAATCCATTTTGTAGATACGAGTTCAGATGTTCTAACAGATTATATTTATCAAGAAGGTGAATTACGTCGGGAATAAAGCCGTAGTGTTTGCAGTTTGGAGAATCGAGGTGTGAAAAAAGGCGATGAAGAAAGATCTTTTTCGTGAGGCATTTTGTGTCCATTAAACAGAGACGGCCAAAGAACTGTAATTTACGTTTGTCGATTTCGGAGGCTATTGGTAAAAGTCCAAAAATTGACTCGCACATATCTGATCTTGTATGTTTTGGAAGATTCATGGCGTGTTTACATATGAAGTGCTGAAATACATCCAAAGCGCGGTTGTCCTTCTGTTTAAGGTCACACCATAGCTCACTACCGTACAGAACACTTGGAAGAACAATCCGTTTGTAAAGCTTGGAAGGAGTTGCGGGATTGAGGTGTTCACTTATTTTGAGGGCAAAATACGTTTGTTGACCTTTTCTGCATGCTTTTGCTGTTCTTTCTTATTTGTTCGGACGAATAAGTTATTTGTTCGGACGAATAAGTTATTTGTTCGGACGAATAAGGATTTGTTCGGACGAATAAGTTATTTGTTCGGACGAATAAGCTATTTATTCGGACATATAAATTATTTGTTCGGACGAATTAGGATTTGTAAATTTCAATCATATGTAACTTTCTTTGGTTGATAATAGTATTTAAGAAGATATTGAATTGGTTTAAATTGTTTTTTACATGTCATTTTGTCTAAAAAATGGTAATTCTCTACATTACATTTTTTGTAAACAACTATATATAAGACTCGAGCTTTGTTTATATAACTATCAATTCCTACCTCTGTACGTGTAAATTGACTTTAACAATTAATATTTTGGTCAATCATTTAAAATGCACCAGTAAACCATTTTATACATAAAAAATAAAAATAAGATTTTTTTTTATCTCAAATCGTGTCCAAGTCCCTTTAAATATGTGATATAACATTAAAATGATCTCTTTAACATACAGATCTATCTCGTGCTTAAGAAATGGGTGTAAACAAACAGAGAAAATTGTACATACCGACATTGCTGCGAGCAGGGTGAGGAAAAGCAAATTCATCTTTATCTCCAACAAAGCCTTGAATTCTCACCCCCCAAAGAATGAATTCATTGCAATCTCAATTTCAAGGCCTTTTATACTCAATCATTCTGAATTCCGCATCCGTGGGAAGAAATAAGATTGGATATGTGTTAACTTTTACTTTGTGTATATCTACTAATATTTTTGTTTATCTTTTTTTTAATCTCTCTTACATAATAAAGATGATTTTCTTTGAACCTTTCAGGATTTGTGGGTAAATTCTTTGAAATTCTCAAATGGACCTTTTCAGCCAGAATATTGCTAAATTATCAATAAATCGTTTCATGAGATGCACAAACGTCTAAGGTAGGAGACGATATCAAACTGCACCCAAAGTTGACCAAGAAAAAAGTTATCAAAATACTAAGAACAAGCCCCGTAATCTATAGTGTGGGAGGAATAAGTATATGCTTTCTTAAAACAAACGCCTTAATTTTCTCGTTTTCTGGGTACCAAACGATGGATGTACATGTATGAATGTATCTTTTTATTCTTTCAAATGCCAGAATACGAGTGACCGAATTTTAATTGATAACGGTTTACAATATGTTCTGTATACATGTGCATCACCATTGCCAGTAAGTGCGTGTTTAGTTCAAAAAAGTAAATACATGTAGTATTAAAAACAGAAAAACGACGAACTTGAACTATGCGTCTAGATTCCTTTTCCATGAACTTTTTTAATAAAGTTATGAGGATATTGACTTTTATCCACCAATTTAAAGTGCAGTTTTTTTCTTGCAGATATTATCGATGGAAAAAAATGTCTGTGAAATTCGTTCAAAGCGGATTTAAGATGTGACATGAATACATAAAGTTCGGCCGAGTGGGGTGCAGTTTCACCACTGATTACACGGGTATCAATGTGCAAATCTTGCATAATTCTCTTCAAGCTATATTGTATGCTCTTTTGGTTTTTTAATCCAATACATTGTGAATCCTCCTTTTAACAAACTTGATAAAAATTCATTCCTGCAAAATACTTCAATTGAATTGAAAGGGTTTCTGTTGTCCATAATCACAATCCGAGCCTTACAGATATCATTATCAGGCCTAGGTTTTACGTTCAGTAATCAAAATCAAAATGGAATTTTCATTTTCCAATTATTAATTTAGAATTAAAATTAAGAATTTGAAATTTAAGATGCAGCCATCTCAAACATAACGAAATGAAAATGTGCACAATGGCGTGGCCATTTTAATAGTTTTTCATTATAGGAAACCGTCTTCATATTCGGTTTGATACAGCTAGGTCGATGGCCGCTAATACAATGTTAAAAAGAACCTGGGGGAATAAGCCGAGGCATATGCCCACAAGTGGCCACAACCCTATTACTAGAATGTTTCAAATGACAATCACGCGTTTAGAATAATATGTGTATTAACTTCAAATATTTTTATTCCTGTGCTTACATTTCTCCGGAGAATTTATTATGTGCGTGTAAATAGAATAATTCCAGTCGTTCGTCTTAAAGTCTATAATTTGTACCCCCTCAACAAAGTAACATGTTTATTTTAAAAAAATAATATACTAAAGATTATTGTACCTTATTAAGCAGTTAACTAAACAAGAGGCCCAGGGGCCACATCGCTCACCTGAGCAACAATTGCCTTAATTCTGATCAAATTACATGTAGCATTACAGTATCAAAATATCTTGACAACTAAGTACAGTAGATCTTGCTAAAAAAATTGAAAATCTGCCTCTTTTTTTGTGTAAATACAAAGCCCCTTTTGTTGTTGTACCTGTAAGAAGATTTTTCTATATTCCTATATACCCCCCCCCCCATTTCGTGGCCCGACTTTTCTCTAGGGAATCATGGTTTCATCAAACTTAAATCTGCATAACCTGTGCTTTCACACTAAGGACTGATTTTGGACCGAAAACTTTCTCAGAATATTTTCTCTATATATTCCTATGTAAAAATTCAAACCGCCATCACGGCCCCGCCCTAGCACTAGGGACTGTGATTTTGCAAACTTGAATTTACACTACCCGAGGATGCCTCTACACAAGTTTAAGCTTTTCTGGCCAAATAGTCTTTAAAAAGAAGATTTTTAAAGATTTTCTCTATATATAAAAATTTATCCCCCATTGTGGCCCTGCCCTACCCCCAGGGACCATGATTTGAACAAACTTGAATCTACATTATCTGAGGATGGTTAAACGCCAATTTGAGCTTTCTTGGCCAAATAGTTTTTAAAAGAATTTTTTTAAAAGATTTTCTCTATATATTCCTGTATAAAAATTTATCCCCTAATTGTGGCACCACCCTACCCCCGGGGACCATGATTTGAACAAACTTGAATCTACACTATCTGAGGATACTCCCATTTTAATTTTTAAAGATTTTCTCTATATATTCCTATGTAAAACTTGATCCCCCTCTTGTGGCCCCACCCTACCCCTGGGGACCATGATTTGAACAAGCTTGAATCTACACTACCTGAGGATGCCTCCACACAAATTTAAGCTTTTCAGGCCGAATAGTTTTTGAGAAGATTTTTGAAAATTACCAACAAATTTTCAATAATTCTCAATTACCTCCCCTTTAAAGAGGGCGTGGCGCTTCATTTGAACAAACTTGAATCCCCTTCACCTAGTGGTGCTTTGTGCCAAATTTGGTTGAAATCTGCCCAGTGGTTCTTGAGAAGAAGATGAAAATGTGAAAAGTTTACAACGACGACGACGACAGACAACGGACAAATTGTGATCAGAAAAGCTCACTTGGGCATTTGGCTCAGGTGAGCTAAAAACTATAAAATGATTAAGTGCATGTGTTTAATTCATAATAACGCAATTTTTGCTTTCTTTACGTCAAATGAGTTTTTCGAATTCAAACAAAGACATAAAAAAATTTACAACACAAACACCTGCTTCTGCATACTTATGTTCCTGGACCTCCTCGCTAACCGCTACACCAAGGACTAACTTATTTTACTCTATTGAAATAACATACTCAGTGTAGTATTGCGCAAGCATAATTCGGTCTTTGCCATTTGATGATCATCTTGAAAATTGAGGGAAGAAAACTTGCATTTTTACATAGAGTGGGTCTTGGTACCATTTTTTTGAAAATTGAAAAAGATAGACATTTACATGTTTTATCAGTATACGTTCTTTAAAAAATGGTATGATGAACCACTCTATAAAAAACTATAGTCTGAATATCCGATTTCATTAGCATTTTGTTGCTCAATTAGCAGATACATATTTTAATGTCTTAATATCAATTAGATTTAAGGTGGCTCTATACACCCACAGTTTATTCCAATTTTCAATAGAAGACCACAAAACATATACTTATCAAATATTAAAATGACGATAGGGATACTATAGGTATTTTTAAAGAATTTTTTAATGTTTTTTCGTGTTTTTGTAAAATATTTTTTAAAAAGCCAGCTATCAACAAATTGAGAGAAATTATTTTGTCATATGATGGATATTTCCTTCGGACACATAAAAAAAATATAACACTTCTTAACATTCAAAAATGTTATTATTGCAATTTTTTTTAGTATTTCCCCAAAACATATTTTTTCATATTTTCTTACTCTGTTGACAAATCATCTGAAAAAGTTGCTTGATGTTATAAGAAAATGTATTTTAATAAATGTGAAATAAAAAATTGAATGAAAACAATTGCAAATAAACACAAAAAATATTTTAAATTGTATTTGGTATGAAAGTTCCTCATGTAAGGGTTATCGTTCCTAAGTCCCAAGGCCCAAACACCTTGGGGACTTTTCATTTCTGAGTTGAAGAAAATTTCCTAAATATAATGTTGGAATGATAAATACATGCATATTTCATTATAGACTTTGCCCTGTATAAGTGAATATATTCGCTTTAGTGCAAATCTAAGTCAAATAAATAAAGGGGAAAATTGACTAGGCTAATAGGATTTATGTATCCCAACCTGAGAGAAATTCAAATCAACCCTCTCATCCCCGTTAGGTGTCGATATTAATGTGCATTAAAGTATATTATAATTGAAATATTTTCACCTGTTTAGAATTTTCTTTCACGGTATTCAACCAAAAAAATACGTTTTAGAAATTTTTGGAAAGTTAAAAAATTCATTGTTCTCAACGGGAATCGAACTCATGACCTACTGGTTTGTAGTGAACCCACTAACCCACTGCGCTACGGTGTAACATATCGATGATGCTAAAGAAACTCTTTAAAAATTTATACTTGATTTTATTGTTTATTTCGATAAATAATACCACACAACGTGAAGGTGTCACATACCACATTACTTGTAAGTAATGAATTTTCCAAGTATCAAATTAAATCTATCCATTTAACAATTTTTTCAAAATAGCGGTTCCCATACAATTCACCTCAGTTTAAATCAGCCAGTACCGGAAATGCATGTTTCCAGATTTACTTTTTTGCGTACTGCGTCATCAAAAAGTGGTGTATAGAGCCACCTTAAAGTCAATTTTTGAAGGTTTTGGCAATACTGAATGCAAATGATTACATATGCTTAATAAATGTAACAAAAGTAGTACATGTATTTGTAAGAAAAAAAAATTGTAGGTTTTTCAGATGAACTTAGGTGGGTTTATGCCTCGGCTTATTCCCCCACGTTCTTTGTAAGGAAATAACGTAAGAGGTACGAGTACTTTCCCATGAACGAGCACCTGACCTCAATATCCCATGGCAAAAACTCTTCACTTTGTGTACGATATCATGTAAAGTCGCACGGTGTTAAAATGTATTGAGATGGTTTTTCCTCAATACTAAATCTTAAATTGTTTAAAATTATTTCTTAATTATAAATTATTGATTGTAATCATTTATTATCATAGCTAAACCCTACTAAAGTATTAATCCTAGCCTATTTTTCGGATTTTCAAAATAAAATTTTAAAAAAGATTTTGTCTTAACCTGAATACCCCGATATGGCATTTAGACTAGCAAACATCATACTACTTAATTTATTGAATTTGACCCATTTTACAAACCAAGGGGGGGGACTTGTTTTTAAAAATAATAATGAAAAATAAGTAATACCCACTAGTTTTTCTTACTTTTTACGATCAAATCATTAGTTTGTTAAAAGAAAGATGTGGATATATAAAAAAAAAATGCTTTCTTTGATGATTCTAACGCTGGTTATGAATTTTTTCTGCAATGTCGCCACCTTCATATCCCGCATGAGTCACCAAGAAAGCATTTTATTGTTTATAGTCTGTCCCAAGATATCCTGAATTTAGATTTAATTTAATATTAAATCATAATTTTTACGAAGGCTGTTCAGAAATTATTGAGACATTTACTTTTACTCCATTGAGAAAAAGATAAACCATCGAATTTCACCATTAAGTAAACTAGAATACCATTTATTTACGTGAAAATTTTCCAGTCATTGACATCATTAGATCAATCCTGGTGCTTGGTAGGCTGACAAATTTGAGCAGGACTAACGCCCAGTGATCCGGAGTAACCGCAAGCTCATCGCAACAAACAACCCTCGTCGCGCACGATACTGTACGATACGTAACATTACGCTTATGACGTCAAAAGACGCCCATACATAACGTCAAATTAGCGTAATCAATTGTCATGAGGTTTTATAATAATTTTCTCAAAATATTTGTTTTTGAATTGAATAATAAAGGTTTGCAACACATAAGTAAAAAGTCAAGAGGCCAATGGGTCTTTACGGTCACCCGAGTACCATAGCCCATACACAAAATTGTCGATGACTCTCATATATGCATTCAATCAAGTTTCATTCTGGAGTAAAAATCTTATAATATTGTAATGATGATCATGCACCTCCCTGCTCAAAATCTTTAAAACATGGACGAAGAAACCTAAAAACTAGCGAAAAACTTAAAAGATCATAATAGAGTGCAAGGCCTGATATTGAAAAGGTGCAAGACTCTGATCGAAATAATTTCCTGTATTTGTTAACTATCAAGATAGGTTTAATGTGTATATGTTTTCATAAATAGACTAAAACAAGGTGGCTAGTAAACATGTTTTATTTAAAACAACCTCCCATCTCCCATCCCAAGGGGCAAATTGAAATTCTCCCTGTATGCATTTCAACGGAAAAAAACAGCTATAAAGTGTTACTCACTTTTTCTGTTCCACCTTTTTTTCACCCTTAAAGTATAAGCCTTACATGTACATGTACGTGACATTAAGAATTATTACAGATGGCATCTTAATGTTTTTTTTTCTAAATATGCAGTCAGATTTTATTCTGTGTCAGTATACATTGTTTAAACATTACGGTATATACATTAGTAACACTAAATGAATGACCATTTTGGCCTCATCATGCATTAAAAACCCCTACCATATACACTATATGAGTGTTTGGCCCCGCCCTAGATTCAAATTCCTACATTGGGAGACATGAAATTTTAAATTTTGATAGATTGCTGTATTTTCTTTCTTTATATGTGATCAGTTATTATTCAGTATTAGTAGAAGTAAAAAAGACGATTTTCTAAACATTAAATTAACACTACATGGTTATTTTGCCCCCCCCCCCCTCCCTAGAGTCAGAACCCCTACTTCAGGTGACATGAAATTTATAATTTTGGTAGATGGCTTCCTGATCTACAAATCTTATGGCCTGAGCCCCTGACCACGGGTTTCATCATTTAGGTCGAGGAGTTTGTGGACATCATAATCATGCATTCAATTTTCTTTAACACATATGTGGGAGTAAAGAAGATTTTCTAAGATTTAATACATTTTCACTATATGGCTATATTGGCCCCGCCCTAGAGCTTAAATCCCCAACCCAGGAGTCATGAATTTCACAATTTAGATTGAGAACTTCATGGCCATCATTGCCATGCATTTAGTTTTTCTCAAATGTATATGGGAGTAGAGAGGATGAATTTCTAAGAGTAAATACATTTTTACTATATGGCTATATCAGCCCCACCCAAGAGCCTGAACCCCTGACCCAGGGGCCATGAATTTCATGGTTAATGTAGAGGGCTTAATGGACATCTATATTACCATGCAATCAGTTTTTTCCTCACAAGTGTGGGAGTAAAGAAGATTTTTGATAATTTGGCTTTTTTGGCATATTTGGACCTGCCAAACAAAATATGGTACTATCTTGAACCTTGAAAGCACATGGAAATGAAAATAAGACTAACGCTTTGTAAAGAGAATGAAAGCAATGCTATTTATTGAACAAACTGGCAATACATTTCTCTCTTTATAAGTTTTTTTTTGTTCTTGCTTTAAACAAAAATCTATGGTCCACTTTTTATGACTTTTACAAAACTGAACATGCAGTACATAAGATATTCGTTTACAACACCAAAATACACTGAGAAATGACTGTAATTCCAAACATGGTGGAAAATTTGATTTAAAAAAAAAATAAAATATTACATCTTGTCCCTATGGACCACTTTCCCTTCTGATTAAAAAGAAATACAAGAGAGTAAAAAAAAAACCAACATCCTTTTCCTACACCCAGGTATGAGAAAAAAAACCAGGAGATAAGACAATTTAAAAATACATTTTCTGACAGAGTGCATGTAGATATCCAATGGTTACCCTATAGTACATGTAGTAGAATGATTGATGTCCTGGACACGGGGTGGGGGGGGGGGGGGGGGGCATACAAGTACAAGTAGTGAAATCACTTCTGTATTTAGATGGGGCTACATCAAATTGATATAAACAGTCATAACAACACTTAAGAAGCTTGAACAAAGAAACTTTGATGAACAACTTACATTGCATACAAAATAACTACAGATTTTGTCCTGTTTCAGTAGTTTTCCTGAATTAACACATTTATGCTGTCTGTCATAAATAGGTATGTAATATTTTATTTTTTATGTAATGTAATATTTCCTGAAGCTTTATATAAGCTTTAAAAATGATCTTTACATTGCACTAGTTCTCAATCTATACATCTTCTACAACGCACAAAATTGAATGAACACTAATAAATACATTAGAATGAATCACAGGGGAAAAAATGAGATGGATATATTTGAATTTGTATTAAAAAGAGCTGGATGGACAAGGTCATAAAGAAAATCTCAATATACAAATTTTATAGTCAAAACATATGGGTTTTTTCCTTTACTGAAGTATATTTATGGCTTAGAAATCATATTTAATGTTTTAGTGGACATGATGGATATTTAATTGATTAACCAACCTCTTTAATTAAGCCAATACAATTTTGGATGTCAATGATTCTCAACCTCTTCAATTATATTACACATCTGCTTCTAATACACAAGATGACTCTAAAATAAATATCTCCACTCATCCAAGTACCCAATATATTTTCATTAATTGTCATTATGTGAAACTAGGACTACTATCTGCAATAACAGCCTTTTAATCCTTTCATGAGCATCCAAATTTCATTTTACTTCATTTTATTAGAGGAAATATGTAGCTTGTGACTTTAAAACAAAAATTATAAGGATAACATACCATGATAAAACAAGATTTAAAATAAAATTGCATCCTATATATGTGGTCCTCAAGTGTAAAAATAAATGAAAACATTAAAAGAAAACAAGATATTAGAAGAAAACAAATCATCTATCTAAAAATAAGCATTAAAATCTGTTTAAAATAAATAAAACTATTTCATGTACATGTAAGAGAAAAATTGCACAAAAAAAAAAAAATTGTCAATAATATAAAATGTACTCAAGTAAACTCAGACCTATGTTAATCAAATTATATAAAAATTGATGGTAATGCATCTTTAGATTAAATGTCAGCTCATAATCCTCTGGGTTAAAAAAAAAATTGTCTGAGGTCAGATTCTGTGTTGAACAACAGTTGGAAAATTTTGACATCAACACCAGATACACAACATGGCGACACAAACACAGATATCCACGCTCCATGCCTGGAGGTGCACACACCAAATGAATGTAATTTGGTCTATGGACTGCTTTTCTCTCAATGTGGTCTAAACGTCTCAACCAGTGTGTTGCAAAGCTTGTCCAAATCCAAAACCTTTTGGTCCAAAGTGTTTACCATAACAAGCTGTAAGAAATTGGTAAGGTTATTGCCGCAACAATGAAACAAATTTCAATAAAAAATGGATATTTTGAGATGACCCCCACTAAAAACCACACAGATAGAATTTTAATAGTTTTTTTTTTATATATGTGGTAGACAATGATATTACAAATCACATAATACAATTTGAGAAAAATTGCTTATGTAGTATTTTTTTAATCTACTTCGAGGTGCAGAAAATAACAATTTCTATATATACCGGTACCTGTATTTTGAGATGGTCCTTAAAAAGAACCTGATGGTTGATATTTTTAAGACTTCACAAATATACTAGGGTTGATGAAAATTAATATGGTTAAAAAAGGTAGTTTTTATGCAAAAAAAAACACACCCCAAATCAGCCTCCTTAAGTGGTGTTAACATTATGAGAGTTATTGCCCTTTCTTCAAAGTATGATCTCAATACAAACATTTACAGCAGACATTTGCACTTTCTCCAGTATGTAAATGACCTCAGTTGTACTTACATTTACAGAAGATATCGCCCTCTGCCTGAGTCACTGTAGTGGAGTCCAATTTCTTCCCACATGCAGTGCAGTTAAAACAAGCTTTGTGGTATATCTACAATATGAAGACATTCATTGTAGTGAAGATATGATACAAATTAAACATAAGTTTGCCCTAAAAATGTACGCATACACTGAATTTGATTACACACACAGAGCTGTTCCAAAAGAATACTCACACCACCTCCTCCCATGACCTTCTCTGCAAAGAACACCGCTTTGCCACATCTGCCACACATGTCCGAGGAGCCGTAGTTACCCGGCCTCCTGTTGTCCTGCTCCAGCAATGGTGCCGCCTGAGCCACAGCGTAAGACGAGACATTCCTACAGACAGTAATTGAATCATAGGAATACTTTCTATCATTTCACGAGACATTCCTTCAGACAATAATTGAATCGTAGGAATACTTTCTATCATTTCACGAGACATTCCTACAGAAAATAATCAAATCATAGGAATAATTTCTATCTTTTTAATAAAGGCCTTTGACCTTAGCAACATCAATTTGCATAAAAATATGATGGTACATGCTAAAGTAATGCAAAATTTACTTAAATGTTACTTTTCTAAAGAAAACATTTTTTTAAATTTGTAGGTAAATTCTTAAACAGTATAAATATAACCTTAATTTTTCTTTGAAAAAAATCCAACTAATTAATTTACTGCACAACATAATCTGAAAATTCCTTATACCATTGAATAGTGTACACAATTTTAATCTAAAACTTGGCAAGATGCCATATATCTGAGTATTTTTCATTTGATTCACTTTAGACCCATGCACTTACTGTTTGGTCACTTCGTTAGGGTTCCCTGTGTCCATGGAGAGTCCGGAGGCTCCAGATGCAAAGCCGTATCCTTTTGGTCCAAACAGTTTACCATGGCAGTTCTTGCAGTAGACATTGTCATGGTGGTCGGTGCAGTTGGTGCTGTCAAGTCCTTTGTTACAGCTTGCTGTAAAATTCAAAATTCTTACTGTAAACAACACATTACAGCTTGCCATAAAATCAAAATTCTTACTGTAAACAACCAATTTTAACACAATTCGCTGTTAAATTAAATTCTTACTGTATAAAACAACACCATTTTTTAAGGTAAACCATGCATGCCATTTATAAAAACCCATTTTGCTTTCAACTCCTCATCATTAAGGAGGCTGGATAGTCAACAAATTCACCATCAGATCAAGAAAATTTTTAATGATGATTTGTGTAGCTTTAGTCTATCATTTAGTAAAGAAAAAAATCCATATACTGTATCTTTGGAATTAGGATTTTTCCAAACATTTTTATGTATGATTCTTCTTCCAAAGAAGATCAATACAGTCTAAAAATGGCCACAACCATTGAGCCCTCTTAAGGCATCTTTACCACGCATAAATACACAAGTTTTTCTTACCACATCTGAGACAAAGTTTATGGTACTTCTTTCCCAGAGCCCTGACTTCTTCCGCAAAGTACACCTGTTTTCCACACCTGGGGCACTGGTCCCCACCCCCAAACCGTCCTGATCCACCCCTGCCATTCATCAGTGGAGCAGCCTGGGCCTGGGCCAGGTGAGAAACATTTCTAAAAGTCAAAAATCTTAGTTTAAAAAAAAAAAAAAAAATTTAAAAGAAAAAAATATATATCCATTAAAATTTAACATTTTTAAAAATTTTTATTGCCTTACTTTTTGAAATAAAAACCTTTAAAATTTCGTAGAAGATCAAACTTTTTAATAGCAATTAAATGTCATATAATACTGATAATTGTGTATGAACTGAATATCTATACTACATTGCTTGCAAGTGTCATTAATAATTTTGTACACATGTATTAAATATGCATTTGCATGTTTTTAAGAATACTGTTTAGATGAAAGTGACCATATACATTCATTTTTCAATCTCCAGGATATTGATATTCCTCAACATGCTTTAATCACCCTTCTTATTATTTATGGGTTATTCATTGAACAATATTCCATGAGTATGAATTTTTCAATTGATTTCTCATTTGTGAAATATTCATCAACTGTCTTGGCTACTAATATGATAAAATGTTTATGAAAACAAAATAAAATAAACAAAACACATTGCCTAACATTTATACTCATGAATATAATGATTTATAAGCAAATATTCCAAGTACATAAACTACCAATAATTATTGGCAAATGTTTTAATGAGATCTTCACCTGATGCGTCTACTAAATATTGCTATATTTTTCAATTTTTTCCACCTAAATGAACAAAATATGAAATTTTCAAATAAAAAATAAACTTAAAAAAATTGCTTTTGAAAAATAAAAGATCTCAATGAAACTAACACTATTGACCATATTTTCAATTTCAAAAAAAAACTTCTAATTCCATAGAACAAAATCATTTGAACATGCGGCATTGAAAAGGAACCATTGTCTGAATAAAGAGCACTGCTAAATAAAACTTACTCAGTGGTAACCTCATGCCGGCGGCCTGTGTCCATAGAGAGACCAGAAGCACCCCCAGCGAACCCGTAACCCTTGGGTCCAAAGTTCTTGGTGTAGCAGGCCTTGCAGAAAATCTCATTGTTGTGGTCGTTGCAAGTGGTGCTATCGAGCAGCTTGTTACAGTTGGCTGTCAAAAGAAACCAATTTTAATTATCATTAAGGTCAAGATGTAGTGAATGAAAGATGCCTACAGGTTTATGACATTCAGAATATAAATTCTGTCAATGATTCTTCATAACAATAGCTTAATTTGTTTGAAAGGGTGTAACAGCTATGGCTTTTTTTTTTAAACACAATGAAAAATCATGTTTTTATTAAACTGACAATATATTTGTACAAGTACATGTAATATAAAGCCAGTAAGGCTACATGTACAGTTAACTCTCTGTAGTTAAAAGAGAAAAGTCAGTAAACAAGAGAATGAGATGAGGAAACAGGTGAAAGCTATTTGTCATAGAGGAAATCCTGTAGTGTAGGCATTTTTAATTTGTTTCCTTCCATCGTGTCATTGATAATGCTTGACAGTCAATACGAAAACTTCATGTTGTTTGCTTTTTTTTTATTTGTACATGATGAATTTCACTTCAAAGCAGTTCATGTGTATGAAGCGGACATACTCTATAGTCTCTTTTTTCCTTATATTAAAATTTACATATTAAGCTGTCCCTCTAGTCTTTGAAATTATAGTTAAGAGGGCTTGGATAGTCATGGCCATTTTTAGACTACATTTACCTCCTTTAGAAGAAAAGCTGTATATAAAGAGGTGGGTGTGAAAATATTCAGACCTATAAGTTTAACATGTTTTGACTTTTTTTTTCAAGAGATAATAGTAATGGCTAAAAAATTATATATAAAAACTTGTAGGTAAATCTCCACAACAAAAAAATCATATATAAAAATTTTAAGGTAAATCTCCACAACAAAAAATGAATCGTACCACAAGCTAAGCAGAGTTTGTGAAACTTCTTTCCGAGGGCTCTCACTTCTTCCGCAAAGTAGACCGCTTTTCCACACCTGGGGCAACCGTCAGTTCCGCCCCACTTTGGTTTGCCCTGGTTTATCAGGGGGGCACCTTGAGCCTCTGAGTAATGCGAAACATTACTACAAAAAATCAAAAAGAATTCTGTTCTTGTTAATAATGTAAGATTACCTGCAATCTTGGACACAATCAAGTTATTTTGGAGCGTGGGGAGAAATAAAAAAGCACTGTGTTTGGTAAACAACATGGTTGTAAAATGGAAGATTCTTATCTTTGAGTGTGCAGGGAGGCAGGCTTTTAGTGTAAGCTAGCAGTGAAGGCACAAAGTGAGGTTTCATGAAATGTTTGTCTGTCAACAGCTGTCTATTTGCCACTGAGTTATTTTTGGAAAATTTCAGACACATTACAGATAAGCTTCATTTCTGTATAATTAGATCTAGAGCTATTGCATGCTGAAATAACATGCACACAGGGGTTCAGTGGAATTTATGGAAACACGCAATTCGAATTTCAAACATATGATAAACTATATTTTATGTTTGTTTTGTACAAATAACAGTACCTTTTACAATGTTCTAACAACATGTAAATGACTAAGTCTAATTAACTAAATGACTAAGACAATCATGTGCAATTTCTTTTTGTCTTTCTTTTTTTTTTTTTAAAAGGGAGGAGGATGTAGTTCATCTCATGATGTACATTAGAATATCTTCTGACAGTAACATTCTAGAAAAAAGGACCAACATTTCAGGAATTTCTTTGAAGTCCAATTAACGTACATGGACCTTCCTAATCAGCTGACAAACATCTGATCTGTCAGTCAGTCTTCAGACTGACATTTCCTACTCTGGCTCGAAGCCATCTGATCCAGTTTTAAACAGAATCCATCTCAAAAAACATTAGTTTGAAAAACCCTTCAAAAAAAATTAAATAGTAGAATACTAATGCAACAAAGATGTAGGGGAGGCACTATTTTTTTTTTATCTTTTGATTACGATCAACCATTATGAAAACGTTATAAAGCATAAAAAAAGATACATGCATTTAAAAAAAATTGCTGTGTAGGATGATGGATATACATCACTGTAGATAAAAATCTCTCACAGGTGTATCTTATGTATCAAGGAATGATTCATCACCTGCGGGTTTGCTGATGGGGGTTGCCTGTGTCCATAGATAAACCGGAGGATCCTCCGGCAAATCCATAGCCCTTGGGTCCGAAGAGCTTCCCGTAGCAAGACTTGCAGAATGCGTCTCCGTCATGTTCTGTGCATGTAGTGCTATCCAACAGCTTGTTACAGTTCCCTGATAAAACAAAAAAAGGATTAGAGGTATTGAAAGCAAGTAAACCAATTCCAGATCATGATAAACTCGTGTCAAGGAGATGAAAGAAAATCAGTCAAGAGGGAGGCCTTTTTTAACAGTTTTGATATTTATTTAATTAATCTGCGGAAACAAGGCCACAAGAAGACACTGAATGGAGTGATAATGAGTGTTAACTACGTAATAAAATTACTCAGCCATGAACACAAAAATGCCAGAAGCGATGCAAACACTGAAAAAAACAGACCCCCAAATATTCAGTGATATTAATTGTAAACACTTGGGTTTGATAGTACTATCTGACGTGGATTCTGGCAGGAAATTTAATGTGTGCATGATAAATCTTAATTTTCTTGCTGCAAGTGTACAGAAACCACAGGGTTTACACCTGTCAAAAACAAGAGATATACAGAGAGACTAAGCTCCAAGTCCTACTAAATTAATTCAGACACCATCTTATCTACATTTGCATTGCATATTGCCATCAGGCTTTTGTTTGTAAATGTTTATTTCCCCTAATGCCAGACATTTCCTAATGGATTGGGCCTGTGGTTTTCGAGGTTTTAAAACCCCATTTTAAACTTTTCTTACAGACGTTTTCTACAGAAAAAAGTTCTTTTTTTAAGCATCTGTTTCTTCAGCTAACAATATACAACTTCAAATGGATACAACTATTTAGCTTTTCCATATATCAGTGACCTATACCATGATTACATTATTTAGCCATTTTGATATCAACTTTCAGTATGAATATTGATTCTTTCCATTATAACATAGTAGCCTCTCTCTCTCTCTCTCTCTCTCTCTCTCTCTCTCTCTTTACTCCATATAACAGTGTACTATAACATGATTACATTACCTGGGCATTTTGATATCAACTTTCAGTAATAATATTCTCTCTCTCTCTCTCTCTCTCTCTCTCTCTCTCTCTCTCTCCTTAATCACTCTCTCTCTCTCCTTATTCAATCTTAGAGATTGCAAATAACTCTCAGATAAGACTGCCATGTGTCAAATTAAATACTCACCACATTTGAAACACAGTTTGTGCCATTTCTTTCCCAAAGCCTTTATTTCCTCTGCAAAATACACCATATTTGAACATCTTGGACACCGTTCTGCCATTTTCCTGTTATCAAAGGATGGTCGCCTAGGATAATAATACCAATCTGTCAACATATTGAAAAATTTTCTAAGGACTCTTTCCACGAAACACTCTAAAAACTCTTTGGTAAAAGAAGGAAGCGAATGCCCTCAGTTCCTTCTTTGTGCAGCCTTTCCCCGAGTTTGCTCACTCCTATAAACTGTCAAATTTTATCCTTATCAAGACTTCAAAGTAAAAAAAAACCAGCACACAAAGAGGATGTTTCATCCAAGAACCCCAATCTCTTGCATTACTCAAGGTATCTGGTTCTTCGAAGTGGGCATGAGTCAGCCCTTGGTTCCCCAAGCTTTGCAGCTTCCCCAAACTGTTAACTGTTTGTTTTAAAATTGGGCTTTCCAGTAATTGATGTTACGTGAAAATGTTATTTATAAACACTAAATGATCAACATAGCTGGGTGTTTTTTACTTTGAAGATCAAATTGAACTTAATTAACTTTTTTTACACTAAGGTTTTATAGTGGAGCTGTTTCGGGGGATTTAAGATGATTATGTCACCTTATGTCAGGAAAAGACCAGAGTTTATTCAATGGCTTAATTAAAATATCAAATCTGATTATCATTAATCATAAATCAATAAGAAAAACAAATCTTTGCAATCAATTTAAAAATAAAGCTGACAGAATCTTTATTCAGGGTATTAGATTTAGTCTGCCTATAACTAACGATTCGAAGATTGATTATAGCGACCTCTTAATACTGGTTCGGTTTTTGGCATTTCGCTTTTATCTGCATGCTTACAACTGGAGTGAAATGAAAAACTGCAGAGCTTGCACAAATGATCTGCTACTTATCACCACAAGGTGGAGTTCTTCAGATTAGAAGAAGATATTTTCATATATATAGGACCCTGCGATCAAGAGTGCAGTCATCCTTCAGTGGGAAGGAAAATTGATACCAGGGTACATATCAATCACCTGATTTATTTGAATCCAAAAAGAACCTCATACATACAGATATTCTTGGTTTGTTTCCTGAAGAAATCTTGGTTTTTTGTGAATTTACAATGCCTATAGAAGTCCCATTCATTGAATTCATATTTTTCATTTTCAAAATAAGGAAAATATAATTCGATATGTATTCATCCACTAGAAGCAGAGGGAAATCTAACCCTCGTGGTTTTTCCTTAAATGAATAATTTAATTAGCAGCAAATATTATTACACTGCATAATACACTAGCCGTCATAAATTCCAGTTCATATTACATGAACCAATGATCTGAGTTTAATGATTGTGGCATCATTGCCCATAGCTAGCCTTATACAAAAATCATTGATAAGATAAAGAATCTCATCCACAAACCTTAGTACAAAAGCATACATGTACAAACACTTACATGTATATGATAAGACAATATAGATTTAGAAACAATTTGTCAATAACAGTGTATAAGATTTTATCTACATTTGTATGTCTATCATCTAAAAGTCACAGCAAATCTCTCTTCATTTGATTTTCATTACTTGTCTAAGAGAATGGTTATTCCAGACTGTCAGTTTGGTAAAGAAGTCTTTAGCTATCGTCACGATTATTTCACATGTAAATTAGATATAAACTTACATTACCTGCATAAATAAGTTACGGTACATATGGCATGAACGACCATAACAAAATTACAGTAAAGCCTCAATATTACCTGAAGAAATCCCAAGAATGTATGTTTTTTTGGTAGAGACCTCACCACATGCCAAAAAAATAAAACACACAAATTACCTGTAGGTGTATACCGGTATTTACCTGTATAAGTCTCACAGGGAATAAATGTTTCAGCTACTATCTCCCACAGTACAATTATGATAATTTATGGACAACTCCCTAACTCAGCTGGAATCACCTTGAAAAATCTGCCTGCCAGTTATTGTATTGTTTTTTTTTTAGTTTGATGACGCTACTATACAACTCACCTGTATGTCTGCTTTATCTATGTAGAGAATACCACAAAAAATACAATAACACCGTGCCCAATATCCCAGTGTTTACCAGATCAATGTGCATTGATACAAATCGATTACAGGTTTAAAGCTACTAAATAGAAGTTTAAATTTTTATATTGACGGTTATTATTAATAGAAGAAGGGTGTGCATTTAAATCCTTGTTTATTTCATGACGGTATGACGTCTCTTAGTCGCCTTACATGTCCTCTATAGTAGGACATACCTGAGATTCTTTACATTCCGGATAAGGATTTTAATTGCCGTATAAGGCAGCATTATTTATAGCTACCGGTGAACAGCTGTTTAAATTTGGACATGGATGCCTAGTATCGGCGACATTAAACCTCTAATGATTGGGCACTGATTTTCTTAACATGCCACTCATCCAATGTGTACTGTAAAGTGTAAGTAGCGAAAATACACGTGTGGGTGAAAACGAAAGTACGTCCACCCAATTTCGATTGTTTATTACTATTACCTACCTTTATTTGTCTACCTCTTCCGGCGTTCAAACACACTTTAATGTTTACCGCGTTCGACTTCGCTGATAATTTAAAATACTTCCGCCAATTTGTTGTCAACTCTTTGCACACGACACGCTTCAGCTTAGAGTTACCTCGCTTTGACCCCCCCCCCCCTCTTATAAACCCTATTTTATAACCTCTTAATCTGTTAATCACAATCAAAATGCATCAAAGATTTTTATTATGTCTAATTGATGTCAAGGTTTCAACATCAGACTGTCCTTCACATGTAACGTTACATATAAGAATAGAAGATATACTTCAAGCATTTCAAGCATACAAAAAACTGAAGATTTTATTTTCTCGTTTTTCGCAAAGCTAATACATTTACATTACAGCAAAATTGACAAGAGTTTTGGGAAAACTTTTTAACGTGCAATTTGCGCAAAATTGGCCTGTATATAATGTCCCTTTAACAATAAAGATTATTAATTAAAATAAGTCAAATAACTAATTATGCATATTTTCATTATTAAAATTAGGAACTACTAATTAAAGTCAACAAAATTAAAATACTTTAACTGAAGGAGTGGACCAAGTCAATAATCTTTTTCATGGTTTACACAAGATCAATACAATGTACTTGAGATAATAAAATACGATTGCACCATGGTTTGTTTTTAAATGACCAGTTTTTAGCTTTATAAAATGAGAACATTATCATCAGGGACGTTTATACTAACTGTTATATACGTCTCTGTTGTCATCAATACAAACTTTTACAATTGATGTCACAGAAAATAAGACAAATCGGGAAGTGGTGGCACAAGTTTCAATATACAAGCACACGTATTCGTTATTTTTTAATAGGTTTTTATAGCTTTTTCAAAATATATAAAACAGTTGGCTTCTTTTGTCAAGAAGGCATAGCAACCACTAAACACAAAATGAACCAAAACAAAAAACAAAAAACAAGAAAACAAAATCCACAACCTAAAAAAACACACACACAAAAAAAACCCCAAAACAAACGAACAAACAAAAAACCAAGAGGCATATTACCGGGGACTATATTTTCTTTTAAATTCAACCGGTACTTTACCTGTAAGTGAGTATATACATGTATGAAATATTCACAATCGTACGAAGATAAAGCGGGCAGGGGATTCACATGCTTCTTTCCAAAGAAGTTCTAATACATGTGCATGTATAGTAAAGTAAAAAAAACCAAATCAAAAAACCAAAACTTCTCCCAATTGGAAAAAGTCTGGGTGCGGGATTGTGACACATTACTGCATTAGAGAGAGAGAGAGAGAGAGAGAGAGAGAGAGAGAGAGAGAGAGAGAGAGAGAGAGAGAGAGAGAGAGAGAGAGAGAGAGAGAGAGAGAGAGAGAGAGAGAGAGAGAATTAAGCTGTAATAAAGGAAAGAATTAAAATGCGCATGCTTTTAAAATATGTGTCGTAAAAAACATGCATTATGAAACAAAGTACATAGAATTTAACATAATTATTTTCTTAACAAATTTAACTTTAAATGTAAGGACAGCTCTTTCAATAGATCACTGACTAATAGCTGGTTTCACTGTTCCAACTCAGGGAGCAATACATTTTATTCAATGGGTAAGACCTCAAATTTCCAAAACTTGTGTGATTGAATTTCGTCTTTTACACCTATAATATCAAGAATTTCGCTACAAACCAAGGTTAGTATACAAAGCCAGATAAAGTGGAATATTATTGTGTATTGAATTTGATGTCGATTTTCTGGGTAGTGAGTAAGTACATCATAATCATAAGGTATTCTACTTAAGAAGTTACATAAAGTTATTCTGTTAATAATTTCTAGTAACTGGTAAAATCACGCACACTGACACACTCTTTCTTTCTCTCTCTCTCATCCCATCTCTCTCTCTCTCTCTCTCTCTCTCTCTCTCTCTCTCTCTCTCTCTCTCTCTCTTCACAGTAATAAATACGAAATGTAAATCTACGTGAGAATTGCCATTCTGAAATCTTTTTCACATATAATGGCAAATACACACATTACATGAACTTATTGCTTATATATCTGCGACGATGAACTATCCCGAGGATTGGTAAATTATTGAATCAATTAATTAATGAAAAATAGTGTCAGAAAACAGGCAACAGACAACAAGACCTTATATTTGGCAATTAATCTGGCGCTTCGCTGTCATTCTACAATTGTTTACGAGATTAATGTGTGTAGATATTGCACAGTATAAAGAAACCCCAAATAACAATATTCGTTTATATAGGATAACGTGTATCTTTAAAATCGCCTGTTTATAGACGTACTTTAATATACACAGAAATGGCTGAATTCAAGGTGGGGAATAGAAGTAAATCTTTCCCTTTTAAAAGAGAAATGCCGATGTTCATGAGTTCTTCTAGAAGTAAGTAAAGAGGCTTTTTAGTTAACCATTCCTTCCCCCCCCCTCTCTCTCTCTCTCTCTCTCTCTCTCTCTCTCTCTCTCTCGTCATTACACTAATTACAAATACACTAATTACTAGCATACCCTATTGATCAAATCAAACGACAGGTTTACAGTGTTAGGTGATCGAGAACCTCCCCCTACCAAAAAGATAAAGCACACATGTGTCTTCAAAAGGCCAGGTTATTGTTTTTCAATATTTTCACTTATACTTTTCACTTACTCCCACAATCAGACATCTTCAGGGAAACTAAAGGACATAATTTGTTGAACATCCATCAGCTTGGCTACAATAATTTAAGAGATCGATCCAAACGATCAATTGACCTATTTGCTTCAATGATCAATTGACCTTATTGCTATACGTGTAAACAATTAGGTAATGAGTGGGACCGGACCAAGATTTGTTTTGTATTTTAATAATCTTTTATTTTCTTACATTTCTCTTTATGTCAATCAGAACTGGACACTAAGTCATTAGAGAAAGAACTGCTGTCTCGGTTCAAAAGCAGACGACTTCACCCCCATTACCACGTGCAGATGGGTATCAATAAATCGCCGCGGCAACGGCTTGAAAAGTCGTTCTACCCAAGTTCCAGGCAGCGTGAGTACAAATCTATAGATTTAGAACCATTTTAAAAAGACCTTGGACTTTAAGTAGGGTGTAGCTATCTATTCCTTGCGTCAAAACAAGTTTTAAAATGACTCAGTTTCAAGCGAAATATGCATCGATTGCGTAATCTTATCTCAAAAGCTAGACAAATCTTGTTGATTTCAAAGAGCCATGGCTGAGTGGCTAGCAATGAAATAGACAGGCCCACGGCACATTGCTGTTTGACACAACTACCCAAAGTCCAAGCTCCTGTTAAAATGGTTCTATGTAACATAACTGTATCAAAATTATCCTTAAATGTTATTAATGAAAGTCAAAATATTCATTCTGCTCCAGTAGCTGTCCAGTCCATAGATCGAGTTTACCATAATGACGTCACATTGCCAAGCATAACATGTGCAGCAGACGACCGTCTTGGTGCTGACGTCATCGACACTTTCGACGTACCTAGCCATAAGAAACACGACCGGGGCCATAATGATAAACACAGACACTCTCTACCATACTTGAAACCCCAGAGCCAGTTTAATGGGTACTCGAGTCAAGGTGTAAATTTTGAAAAGCAATTTACGTCGCCTCGACTGAGGAATTCTGACGATGCATCTGATTCAAGATTCTACACCATGAACAAAAAACCTAGAGGTTTGGCATTTTGATATAGTAAACTATCAGACATTTTCAATCTGTTGATACACGTTTATCATATTATAGAAAAATAATAATGTCATTTTAGGTATTGCTATAATAATTAACAACTACGAATTTTACAAAGAAATGATAGCGATTACCAATAGTGGACCACAGACTCTGAGAGTGATACAAAAAGGATTGAGGCGAGATGGATCCATAGAGGACACAGGTACAAATAATTTTATGTGTATAATTTTTTATCCTAGCAAGCCATATAGTTAGTTCATTTTTGTGATCTTGTCATCTTCGCACACTGGCAGGAGCTTGATTTTGCTTCAGCAAATTGTTTTATAATTATAAAGAAGGCTAGAAATTAAAATTACAAACATACCGAAGAAAACTGGTAAAAAATAAAGAACAATTAAATATTGATAAAAAAAATGCTTGAAGTATAAAAAAAATCGTTTTTTGTTTTGGTTCCTTTGCAGACAAACTGGGTAGCTTCTTCAGGAACGAATTACATTTCATTGTCAAGGGATACGCAAACGTACCGGCGCGCGACATGGTCAAGATTCTGAGTGACGTCAGCGATGACGACCATGCCCAGTTCGATGCCTTTGTCTGCTGTATCGCCAGTCACGGTCGGAAAGGGACAGTCTTTGGAAGCGACTGTCGCGAAATAAAAGTTCATGAAATCACGGGTTTGTTTACAGGCAGTCGATGCGTCTCTTTGTCGGGTAAACCAAAATGCTTCTTTATTCAGGGCTGCTGTGGAGATCATTTTAATATAAAAGGTACTTATTAGCAAAAAGATTGCTAAAAATGTAATTTAACCAAAGATCACATTTTTCATGACTTTTTGTTAAAAATACTCTTGATACTAAGAAAAATACAAATAGTTGCTGACCAGTACTTTGTACATTCTTTTTGCAATGTTAGCTTTACAAACTTCTCCACTTGGTTAAAGTGATGGACCTGGATTACTTATATGAATGAACTATCATAAATGAAGCATTCACGACAATTTATTCCAGATGTTCTGAACGGCCCGAGGAATATTCCCAGAGAACACAGCTACATCCCGCTGACCTGCGACTTCCTCATAGCTTACTCCATGGTAAGAAATTGTACGGAGTATCCGGCGCGGCAGAGCGAGAGCCTCCTGTACAAAACTCTCTTGAGATACATTAGGAAATATTCACACAGGTACACTCTCAAAAGTATTGAATCTCAAGGAATCATTTCACTATTTGAAAAATATGGCAGAACATTTAGAATGGTATTGTTTTCAGAATGTTGAGTTTGTGGTGATATAGGAACAGTAAAATCAAGCGACAATATTCACCTAAAAGAATTATGATTACAAATTACACCTTAAAACCTATCAGAGCCTTTTAAATCGAACACAAGTCAGTTATATTTTAATTACTCGTTGAAGAAAATTATGAACTTTGGCGGAGGAAGAGGTTTGGGAGGATCAAAGCTTGATCTCAGTTTATTTTTTATATTATATATCAAATAGTTTTTTAAAAAAAGAAGATTTTATTAAATATACATGTACTTCTTTATCATATTTGTTTCGGCATTGTTTCAATAGATAGTTCTTTATATCTGGGTACTAGTTCGCAAAGCAAAGTTTACGAACCGTTGGTTGTTTTTAGTGACTGAGAATTCGGGCCTTATTTTGAACGCCAAGGGATAACGGTTTTTATAATAACATTAATAATATCATTAATAACATATTGCCACTAACCATCATAACAATATGTCTCCATCAGATACGATCTCACCAGCATCATGGTTCGTGTCAAGAAGGCTTTAGCCAAACTACAGGAGTCAACCATCGGGGTGGACAGTGTGTTTCAGTGCAACTTTCGGGCCCAGTTATCATTTTGAGTAGACTACTGCAAGCGCTGGACAAATGTACCGAATTGCTTGTAAGAGAGAGAGAGAGAGAGAGAGAGAGAGAGACTCAATATGTTTTTCTTTCTTTTTTGTGGACATATACATGATTTTTTTAGAATTAAAGCGTTGTGGAAAATGTAAATGTATATTTTCACAACGATCCGAAGTTGATAGGGAATTTATTTCCAGTCCCAAGAATACACATTCTTTGAGTATCACGATGTGATAATTTTGGTCGGGAGGTGATATATCCAATACAGCCCGACTATATTTATCACCACATAATATTTTTAAAACGATTCCTTATTGCTTTTATTGATATAATTTTCAGCAATTGATGTACGATTAAATATTTCAAATACAGTGCTGACATAACGTTATTTTTATTTCGTATAATTATGCAAACCCCGCTTTGCGCCCCACACTACGTAATTTGCATCATTGATGAAATATATTGGACTATACGTTACAGATGGGTAACGTTATCACAAAGACATTGGAAAATGTAAACATTAATATTCAACCATTTTGTTAAAGAATTTCAAAAGCCGGTATCGTCATGATTAATGGATATAATTTCCATTTTAACATTCAAAGTTAAAATGTTTTACACAAGTGTCCAAGAATCATCTAAGGTTCCCTGATGAAAGGTCAATTAACATATGATGCTCACTTTTTGTAATTTCTATTTCATCCTTTCTAAAATCACACAGGATTAACCCAGTCAAGCATCCTTTCTCACCGTAATTTGAACCATTATTTTGTCTTTTTGTACACATTTCATTAGAGCAGGTGAATCATATTTCTTTATTTACTTGCAACATAAACTCTTGGAATGATGCTTTTTTCAAGAATAATATATAAAAGCTTCTTAATATGTTATCTAATCAAACCAAGAGCTTTGATTAATTTTTCTTACATAACAGCCTAGGAGGTCCGTACAATATATATACAGTTGAACTTCGGTATCACGAACACCTATACCTCGAATACAATGGATATGTTGAAGTGATTTTATGTCCCAAACACTTAAACTTTAAGTATTTTACTCTTGGTATCTCGAATTCTCGGATACCTCGAAGTTTTTAACCAGTCCCACCTAAGCTAGTTCGAGGTAACGGAATTTGACTGTATAAACTCGGACCAAATCCCCTATCAATGCATGAGAAGAATTTCCATGTCACTTTTCATACTTCATTAAGTTCATTGATCATTAAAGATGATTCTTTTTTGAAAGTATGAATGTTTAAATCCAAACCAAGGAACATTTCTTAATTTTACAAAACCCAATGATTCATAAAAAGACTGTTTTGTATTCAAAGATATTTACCTTATGACTGCTAACTACATATTCACTTGTAACTCAAAAAAATACAAATAAAAATTTTAAAAAAGTACAAATCCTCTTTGTTAGATAATTGCATGTTTGGTACTTTATTTAATGTATTAAAAATTGCACAACTACATGTATATAAAATGAAAAACATAAAACAGACTTTGCATGTAAAAAATTGTTAATGGATTATTTAAAGCTATATATAATAGAGTTTTATTTAAGAGTTCCTGGTGTTCCAATCAACCAATTTGAGATTCTTCTTTCAATAATACAATATCTTAAATTGCAGTGGATGTCCACAAAATTAACAAGCTTCAAAAAATTGTGCGCTGGTCTGTAAGTCTCTAAGTAATTGTTGTGGTATGAAGTGGTTAAAAAAACATGAAATATTGCACAAAAAACAATAAGCATTGCTATGCCTACAGAGTCTTACTGGCTAATACCAATACAATTTTTTCCTTTTCATTGTTGACTAGATCCAATACTGGTTTTCAAATAAAAAAAAAGAAAGAAAAATTTCTCTAAAATGGTACATCTTGATGCAAAGGAGAAAATAAACAATTACACCTGAATCTCTCATTGTAAGTACAAAGATGCCCCTTGATATTTTTCACCACTTGATTCACAAATATTTTTTGGTTAGGAAAACAGTCTTAAAACTAACATATATTTTTTTCTCAAATAACTCATAAAGGACATCTGCGACAGTAAAAAAGAAAAGCAGAGAACCTAGATGGCATCAGTTAAGTACTAGTACATGTAATTACAACACTGACAAGGAAGTTCTAACAGGAAATCTGCGGAGGAATACAAAGACATTCACAGGAGGTTGCACATTGCCCAAAGTTGCTCAGAATAAAAAGTGAGACGCTTGGTCCCTGTATTTATGCCAACAGCATCTGTAAAAAAAAAAAAAAAAAAAGAAAGATGATTATACAGTTATTTTTTAAAAATTGACAAATTGTTAAACAGGCAAATATATCTAACTCATAAAACATGACTATGAGTAAGTCAAGTACCATACATGAAGTATGGACAAAGAAAAATTGCATTATGATTTTTTTTTACCATAATTTAACCTAGCCTGTCACTTCTGACATAATACTACAACACCAGTAGTATCAAATATAGTATTTTGGTCCTGCTTTCCTATCAATTATTAAGGGCTTCCACACATATTAGCAGAGTTGGCTTTCACGTCTGAGTCAAAGTTGTGAAACCTGATTTCGTATATTTTTTTTTCCAACAGATTTCATTAATATTTCATATTGCCTTCTGTAAGATAAATCAATATTTGAAATACATGCCAGTTGTGTTAATCACCTGCAACAAAAATATCATGTTGTCTTTACAAGTTTAACAAAACCAATACCATACCTATGAATTATAAACACCGGCATGTACCTGTGAATGGCTTTAATTCTTAGTGAGAAATAGTTTAGAATGTGCTCAAGGTTTCACAAAACGACTTAGGGTGGCCTATTTGGGTTTCATTGTTGAATATTTGTGTAAACTGTTTATTTGAACATTTGATAAAGAGAGATCTTGAGCATTTATTGCAGGCTTAAAAACCCCAAAAGGTACAATTTAATTTTAGCATCAACTCTCTAATTTCTCTGTAAAAGGTTACTGCCTTTAAACATACAAAATTTCTAATTTATAACTTCCTTTTGATAAATATTTTAATCTGTCAGTGAGTAGGTTTGCACTGGATGTATTATACATGTTGTTACCTAAACATTTTATGTGTGGACAGGCTATTACCTCTACAATATGGAGCATGGTTTGGGCTCCCTGAAGGGATTTTCTGACTGGTTCACTCCAATCACTAAAGCATCATCCTGAGCATGTTGGTTGGTATAGCTTAGGATGCTGAAATGGAAAATCATAGAAATTGGTTTTTTACATCTAAGAAAACATTTCTGGCTCAATAAAAGTAGTTTGAACCATTAATTTTGGAGATGGGGGTTAGAAGTGTTGTTGATGTTAAGTTTTTAAATTGTCCATAGACTTTTGTACTTATAAATTACAACTTCTCTGTTTTGAAAGTTTAAAAGTACAAAAGGAGTTTCTATGTATCTGTAACACTTAAAGGATGTATTGTCGACTTTCAGTCATGCTGTGCTGGGTTGAGCTTCCTTGTATGTTATACAAGTAGGGTGTTAAACTTCCTTCACATTCTAAATATGACATTTTACCTAGTAAAACAGCCCACAGGTACCACTCTGGTATATCTACCATGCGCGGATCCAGAAAATTTTTCCAGGGGGGGTCCGAAGGATAATTGTGTTTGCCAGGGGGGGGGGTCCGAGGCATATTTTCGCGATAATTTTACTATGTAAATTTAATAAATTTTCATTTTCCAGGGGGGGACCCCCCCGACCCCCCCTCTAGATCCGCGCATGTCTACCATACTTCATAAATGAAAGACAATGATACTTATTTTAATACTTAGTTAAATCAATGATAGGCTGGAGCTCCCCTCTAATTTTTCAATCATTTTCCTTGTAAACTTCGAAATGTGAATTATTACAAAATTTTCACGTATCTTCAGAAGAGAAGTGGTCGAACAACATAACCTAATAGTAATCTTGCACAAAACTTGCACACCCAACAACAGAAGGAAATTAAACATTTTGTTATTCTCTAGATAGATAAGAGAGAAAATTTAGTATTGTATGATAATAGTGAGACCTTACAAATTTTTATATTGTCACTGCATTAAAATTGAATGCATTAAGACAGATATGAGCTTTATGTTAAATAAAA
The DNA here is from genome assembly GCF_963853765.1 of Magallana gigas. Lineage (NCBI taxonomy): Eukaryota > Metazoa > Mollusca > Bivalvia > Ostreida > Ostreidae > Magallana > Magallana gigas. The sequence goes on along the minus strand of NC_088857.1, from coordinate 21,114,665 downwards.
ATAAATTAATGCTAAAAACCAAATCTACCTATTCATGGGAATCGATAAAGTAAATCTGGATATCTAAACAATTAACAGAACACAGTTCCAACCATTAAAAAAACTGAACCGTATATTTATTGCACACAAAAAAGTTGCACATGGTTTTAGACTTTTTAACCTGACATAAGTCTTTAAAAATATATTCTGTGAAAATTTTGATACCACAAAATTCCTGAGACATGTGATGACCTTGCTTGCCTCTGAATATCTTTTAAACACCCTCATCAGCCCCATAAAGTAAAATAGTGTAGTTTGTTTGCAGGTAAAATATTGGCGACTCTAGATCCTGAGGTGAATTTTACATGTTTCACTTTCAGAGGTTGGTTAGGGTGTTTAGGAAAACGTTTGATGCTATGGTAAACTGATGAACAAGTAGTTATATCTCAAGAATTTTTCAGTATGAAAATTTTTACAATATATATTCCATAATTAATATTTTAAGTCCAAAACCATGCACAACTTTTTGTGCACAATAAATGTTCAGTTATTGATGGAACTGTAGTTCTACAGTCTGTCAAGCCAAATTTGCCATAGAGCCACAGTTCTGCAGCTATATAAGAGCTCTGATAATGTCAGTGAAGTCAGGACCTATGATGAATTAGTAAATTGTTTGTATGTAGATCTATATTACACATCTTTTCTCAGGTGTGTGCAGGCATTATGCAATCCAAATAAAATACTGTTATAAATAAATCTCAAAAAACAAACTTTGTGACATAAAAACTTTATATCTTATTTTGCATCACTACATTAGAACATACAGTCATTTGACCAGTTCCAAATTTTGACCAGTTCTGAATTGTTCATATTAAGTTACTTTGTAAATAAAAAATAATTAATAAAAATAAAAGATAAAGAAAAACATCAATACCTCAAATATAAACACTTATTATAAATGCTTGTTTAAATTCTGTAGCGGTTTCATTTTTGTGGTCATATATGTATTCGATATTAGTCTTAGATTAGTCTACCTACTTTTGCTATGCAATAAATCAAGGTTATTGCAACACTTATATGCGCATAAAATCTTCTGTCGGCACCTTAAATTTTCACTTGTAACAAGATTTCTAAAATCTTTTATTAAAAGTGATATGGTATGTATTTTAACATACCCCAAAAAGCATGCAGGATATAAATGTAAAAAAAAAACGCAAGTAGATGCATAATTTTATGGAGCCGACATTTTACGAGTTACAGATAATCAATTTGTTTTCCTCTGTTTTAAGATTTATCATTAAATGAAAGAATGGATTATAACAAATAGTTCTGAAATTTATTAAAAGTCTTTCTACTTTCTAAGTCTTGAATAAATCATATTTTACCACAACAACGATAAGTGGAGGTGCTGCAACTGTATTAGGAGGTAATAGGATGTTAAAAACTAGTCAAAATTATGCTATGATTTTGTTTATTATTTCTGTGCAAATCAAACTGCACATAATAAAAAAATTACCAATAACTGGGTGGTATATATCAAACCTGTTACTCAACAGGGTCAATCGACGGTGTTTATGGCCGGAACTTTTCTATCCACATTTGATTTTGATGGAAACAGCTATGCTATTCAGAACTCATTGGCTAATTTGAAACTGGTAAAATGGCTTCCCATGTAATTTGTTAGAAAAAAAATTAAATACAGCAATATTGCATTAATTAATATCAGCAGGGCTATAGTGTACTTCGGCAAAAAATAGATATCAAAATAACACCAGTGAATATTAACAACACCGCCAAATCTGTACCCTATTTGGAACTGGTCAAACGACTGCACTAACTTTGTAAACCACCATGATATATTGATCATGTGGATTTGATTCATAAAACAAAAATCCAGACGACTTACTCTTGAATGGCCTCCGACACAGGAATTCTGTTTACACCTGCTTCTTGTCGAAGTTGTGTTAATTGTTTCTGCAAACTCTGGACCTGAGAAGACATCTTTAAAGATAAGGGTTTCTCTAAAATCGAAATGCCAGAACAGCCTCCAAAGGGACGATGATGGATTCTCTTTGTGAAAATCTCGTTCTCGCGAGACGCAAGATGGCCGCGCCCATGAACAGAGAAGGAAAAAAATTAGCGTTGAGTGTACCAGCAAAACATGGACAGCAGGTTAGGTAAGTTCATGCATTTTATATTCACAAAACTATGATATGGAAAATGACCATGATCAAACTTTCAATATTGCATAATGGCCAATGATGTTTCCATTCTATCAAATGTTAATTAAATGTAATGTATACAATAGGTAATCTAGAATTTCCTCTGTCTTTATCTTGCAAAGAAAAAAAACAAGCATTAAAGAATGACTCAACCAATACCAAGGACGTATATACTAATCATATATGTATCGCCTTCACATGTTGTAATATCATTATCGTAAATTCGCTAGACTGAGTATAGAATGTGAGAGATTAAAACGTGTAGAGTACAAGTATAGCTATATAGAGCATCACAGGAGTCTGCTGCCTTTTTCAGAGTTCTTGAAATCTTTTTTCCACTGTCAGTCATTTGGACTGACAACCATCAGAAGTGTGTCAGTCCAGACTGATTTCTATCAGTCCAAACATTTTCAATAGAAAGATGAAAAACTACAAGTATTTTTGTCTTATAATTTCTCTCATTTTTACCTTAATTGATCTGATTTCTCCTAACTTTCACATTCTGGCTGCTGATAACATTCTTATTTAACACTTCATTAATTATTTTTATTTCCTTCCCTCTCTCATTATCAACTTTCTTCTTGTTCTCTTTCTCGTTCTCTTTCTGCACATCTCATATGTAACTAGGGCTCGGTTGTCAGAAAGCGGAGTTCTTATTTCCCGAAAAAATTTATAAATGATAACATTGGGCTCTTTGTGTGTATTTCTGTGTATTGCAATAAAAACATTCACTGAAAACCCTGTTTCGGTGTATGCAATGTACATTGAAAAAACGTAACGAGACAACACTAGCCATCTTGGATTTATAGGGGGCCCTAAGTTCACGCTATGTTTAAAACAAGTTCTCCAATTTCTCCCATGATTTCTGACGACATCTAGGTTGGAAAATGATTGAAAGACTTATTCCTCTTGTCTGACTACATCTGTTAGCTGCATTATAAACACACCGTATCAATATGTACGAAATACTCGCCAAACTTATCGAAAGCAACGGAAGTAATAATTACTAAGGTGTTCCGAAAATGTATAATAAGTCTAGAGAGCAAAAAAACCGCGAAAAACTCCTCTAGATTTATCGTATGCGTTCGGATCTCTCCTCCTGAGTATGAAAATTAGTTATATTTTCGCAAGTTACTCTGTCCATAACTACCGGTCATTTGGACTGACAGGCAACCTCAAGTAATCGGTCCTTGGTTATTTTTATCGGTCTTGCCGACAGGACCGAAAGATTTCAAGAACTCTGCTTTTTAGTCAGATTCTGCAAGGCAAATAACATGTAAGATCGTCGTGATATCATAGATGTTATATACTTTGCAAACCATTACTATAGTCTGTCCCAAGATATTTACTCTGTATATTTGAACAATTTTTAATAAAAATACACATACCTGTGACAGAATGCAATTAAAATCAATGAAAGGGAAAATTCCCAAGATAACTTCATTCACATATTAGCATTTTTCCCTCGTAAAAATTCACAGGAACGAAAACAGATTTCCAATGGAGATTTATAATGGGGAATGTTGACATCTGTTCTCTATTCGGAAGTACTCAGGACACCTTGCGCAATTTTTCAACGTTATCATCCGAGTGTCTTCATCTCTTTGGCAATGGAAAAACCCAGTAGACTTTTTATTTTTAGCCGTGTATTGATACTCGACAAGCTAGAAGGGGCGTTTCATTTGGGAAATCTTGGGATTTTTTCATACTATTGGATGAACATCGTCTGAATTAAGAGGTATTTATAAATATCGAATAATTTAAGGAAATATGCGGCAAAGATATCTTGAGCAAGACTATAATAATAAACTGCCAACTCCTGTAGTGTAGTAGCTGAGGCCAGAGAACGGTTGTGTCTGGACTCAGTAGGAATTGAACCTGGGCCTCTATATTTCCTGTCTATTGCTGAGCTATCCAGGTCAATATCCATGGTCTGTAGAGCCATACCTACTACACTCCTCCCACCTTAAATGTTTATAACCTTCATGACAACACAACCAAGGTTTTGAGTAATCCTTATAATGGCAGGATTTTACCATCAAATACAGGAGCTAGTCAATACATGTATAATCTTCTTCCATAATAATCCCTATGCCACCTTCTGGTTTGTTGTAAATCGTAAATAACTAGTATAGGAGAAAAAATAATTATGGTCAGACCAGAAAACAACCTTGTATATCTAGTTACATTATAGGTGCTCTTTGGCTGGGGTTATCATTCCAATACGTCATAACTTAGAACCCACACTATTAATGATCTAAAAATTTTTTTATTCTAACTTCATTCAGCAGCAGGTCATTTGCATGTCCTCCTCCAATTGGTCGTGTTTTTATGAAAGTATTACACTCTCTGTACTGTATACAGGGAGATATTCATCCCCATTTTATTTTTTCGCCCCTTTTGCCCTCCTTGCCAGCAGGCAAATTTATTACTGGATGAATTCCAATGTCTCTTTCTTTACACACAACTGTGTCTGGGCGAATCCAAAACGGCAAGGGCAAAACTGTTTGCAAATGTAGATAGTGTCAGAGATAATCTGACTGAATGTATGCATATACACCCATACCAAAAAAAAGTACATATAGGCATACTTTATCTGTGCCTAAAGAGTACTTCATATGTACCTATTAATATGCAGGTACGGTACATGTACCTAGATAATGTATTATTTAAGTCCTCACAGACATTATTTATTGTCTATTACTGATTTTAGTCATTTTTTCAATATATTTGTCGTCCTTGAAGTTCATCAATCAATTTCCCAATTTGGAACTATGATAAAATTGAAAATTTATTTTAAGGTAACTCCAAGATGCAGGTCTGTAGCTTCTGGTCTGTAAAAATTTGAATAAACGAATCTACAGTTAAGTATTGGTGAAAAAGTTGCAGCCTTGTAAAGTGGAGTGATGCAGTTTGTTTCCATGAAAAAATGCGCGCGTGAATTTTAAATACTTCATTTTCCGTGGTCGGTTATCGCATATAAGAGAAACTCTGAGGCAAATAAAATGATGATATCGGTATTAAATTGCCTAAAAAAATTAAATGGTACTAATTTATTTCTTGGAATCTGTGTGTAAATAAGTTTGATCAGTCCACAAAATGCACAATTTTTTGTATGCTGTAAATTGCAAATTATTTCTATACTCACACAATTCTCTGATCAAGGTCGAAAAAGAGCGCTGCAATAACTCAATTACTTTTATGTTATTAATATAAGGATAAAATGTACCAGGTATATGGAAACAGTTTTTCAGCATCAAAAATCACTTTTGTCTAAAAGCATCTGTTAACAAAACTTGTTGATATGTTATATAATTTCATTGTTCAGACTGTTTAAAAAAAACTACAATTTTTAAATTCAATTGGGGATGTCAGAGAAATCATAGTATTTTATTTTAGACTTGCATAGAAAGGAAATCATATCAAGAGTTATTTACCTTTGACTAAGTTTATTAAAATGGATAAAAGTAAGTTATATGTAAAAATAGAAGTCCTTGGTGGAGTAAGACCCTTAAAAGAAAAAAAGGTGCATATATTACTGTATTGCTTAAAATTTGTGTGTCTCTCCGGTGGCAGAAATTGCTCTGTTGGTACACCTTTCAAGTTGCCCAAGCTATCAATAACTAAACTTACAGTAGATTGATTGACAGCTCGTGGATCACCAAACTCCATACACTATAGTGGTTTACCGTAACAAGAGTGATGTTAACTTTTGACAACTTTAGTAAAAAAAAAAAGAGAAAAAAAAAGACCTCACTAATGACATATTACATATATGTAGACAGATAAAAATTTATACAAAACAGCTTCATTTATTTAATAACATGATGCACTGTACATGTACTAACAACAATGAATATTCATGAAAACCAGAAACGTTCAATAATTAAGAAATAGTCTACAGTTACCGTAATAAGTATTTCCAAGATTGACCATAGGATTTTACCAATGGTATCCATATAAGCAGTTAAGGGTTTTTTTTTACCATTTTATACCAGTAATTCAAAATATTTTCATGCATTGTATGCACTGTGTGTAGAAAACTGACTTGATTGATTCAATCTTGTAACATAAGTCAAGAAGAAAAAACAATTTTCCAAGATTATTTTATTTAAGACAATAGAACAGAACATATTTTACACCATTTTCTCTGTTCTTAATTTAACTGTATGTAAATTTCACACCTGCAATAGGAATGAAACCCAATATATGGATTCAAATACACTTTATTACAGATGCATGGGATGGTAAGGGGCTTAACTACTGTACAACAACAGAAAATTCATTCATACTGTTTATTTAAATCTAGGACCAAAGAGAACGAGAAAAAAGTGTATTCCTATATCTATACAAAACAAAGACATGAATCACAGAAACTTGTGGAGGTCTACTGAAATCACAATGGTGGCTCCTCATGGTTCTGTGTGTGGATGGAAGGAAATGGTTACCTGTCATCTGAAATAGACAAAACATTTATTTTAAACTTTCTATGGACCATTTCTCAAAGGGTGTATTTGTTTGGTCGATTGGAGAGCTGCAAGAGTAATCCTAGTTTGCTCGTTTGCAGTATGAATGGAGATCTCCAGTAGATCTCCATTGTCTACTTTTAAAATAGCAACGCTGGAGATATAATGGGCCAGGTCTGGAGGTAGCAAATAAATACACCAAAATTGTCTCTGTTATGCATGAACATGTATAAAAATGGATATTTATATCTTACTGGACAATCCAAACTCAATTTGTTGTTTACAACACAAGATGAGGCCATGCCAAATGGCATTCGGTCAGCTGATTGTTGATTTGAGGATTTGGAAAGATGACTGAATATGCAGAGATATGCAATTCAGTCACCATTTTGTTACCTTTCAGTCACCCTTCAAATGACTGAATGGCGGAGTTTCTGTCTTTGTGCAAGTGCCTGAAACTTCTGAGAAAATTACTGAAACTGAAAACTTCTTGATCTGCATGGTACCAGATTTTACTAATAATGTCTGGATAATTGTTTCTCTATATTTACTCCTGGACACATATTCTTCATACATAAATTAAAATTGTACATGCATCTGAAAAATATAGTTTTATAAGAAGAACTAACACAGTAGTTGTATATTGAATAAAAGAAAACATAACATATTGGCTGTGTTCATCGTGAGCTACTAATTCAAAACAAGGATGTGATTAAATGTATTCAAGTGCATAGATCCTGTATCAAGTAGCAATGTACATGATTGCTTTTGAAGTCCTGTACATCTATAAAACATCTTGTCTGTAACTTTAAGTACAGTAACAGCTAATATACACTAGATGATCTTCTGAACATTTTTCTCATAGCTTCCCATTTTCCAAATTGTAGAAAATATATCATTTTGCATGTAATGTGGTCAGCAGGAAAATACACAACCAGATTTGAGAGAGAGAGAGAGAGAGAGAGAGAGAGAGAGAGAGAGAGAGAGAGAGAGTTTGGTTTGGTTTGGAAAGATGATTTAAATTGATAATTGTGCATACTGACTAATTAGGAGACCAATAAGATATTCTTTAAAAAGTTGCTTCATCATTACTGATTAGATTCCTTTCAGATATTCAGATATTAGAGTGTGTCTATTTTACTAATGAGTCACGGTAACTGGATTGTACATCATCAAATCACTTTATCCTGAGGTCCAGAGTTGCAAATCATGTTCATCAAAAGAAGTATTGTCATTTGAAGTTTTCTTTACTTGTGTGTATTACATAATCTGTAATGGGATTTTTTTGTGTATTTACATAAATACATGTTATCCTTCGACTATTAACCAATGTATTACATCCTGTTGCAGTTTTATACAGAATAATAGAACAGAATCATTATGAAGAGAAGTATGACATCTGAAATCTATTTGCTATCTTTAATGCAGGTATTCTCATAACCTTTGAAGTTTGATTATTTCTTCCCTATTGCAGGGGTAAAATTATTTCTTCAAGATTTTAATGATCATTTTTATGTTTTTGCTGCTTGCTAGCAGCCCACTTAAGTATGCTGCTTCTATTTTTTATTCTTTCCTACAAATTCAGAGAGCAAAATAAACTTGCACCTCTCTTACATTAAAAAAGTACAGCATCAAGAACGTTTATCACACCTTCCATTGGTTTTATGAGTAAAATTAGGTCAAGTGAGTTCGAGTGGCCAAGTTCAGATAATTCTAGGAAATACTTAAGTTTGATTTTTTTGCAATTTAGGAGATAAATTACTTGTTAAAATTTCCTATATTTTTATTTGTTTCCTGCTGTAGGAAATCTTTTAATCAAATCCAAAGCAAAATATTCCTGTATTTATGCAAAGAAGGGGAAGGGAGGGGATAATTTATGCAAAAATGTTAGAATTCTTTGTTTAAAACTTTTATTACAATGAGATTAGTTGAAATGATTATTTGTCAGAATTGTAATTTTATACATCTGTAAGAAAACAATGAAAATCTTTTGGTGCATTAAAACCAGAATATTTTACTGATGGACCAATATTTATTATATCTGCAGCTCATGTTCATTTTTTAAAGTTTGTCTTGGAGAAGAAGCTTCGTAGAGGAGACCATTACCTCTTTAGCCCCCCCCCCCCCCCCCTCCCCCAGTGTCCCACTACAACGTTGTCTAAAATTAAAGTTTCCTAAGGCCCCAAAGTTTTAGACAACTTACCATACCATACCAACGTTTGAAATATTTATCAAATGGCTAGCATATGTCGAAGTTCTGTTTTGAAAAATGAAAAGAAGCCACATTAAGGCTTTCAACGAACAATTAACATATTGTAAGCATATCTGTTACATATCATAAACTTTCCTCTAGCGTATACATAACGTCTTCATGCTTATGACAGATTGTACACAGTGTATTTCGGGGTGTTTGACTGAAGTGGAACGCATGTATAACGTTTACTTATCAAAACTGACGTTGAAATTATGAGAGACGTGTTATTAAAGCGCACGTCGATATCAGATACAATGTGAAAGCGAAGTTTTTTTTTCGACTCAGAATCATTATTTTTAGTTAAGCTGACGACACAGAATCTCTTTATTCGTTATTTTAAATGTGTTAAAAAAAACGTCCAATTTTGGTGCGCATTCAGCTTACTTTAATGGCCTATAATACATGTACATGTACCAACGTACTTCGGCGTGTTCGTGACTTATTTTTAAAAACTTATCCCTAATGTATTCAATGTTCGACAGCGTGTTACAAGCCCTCTGTTTCATACGTCTTCTTATTATTTGAAAGACTGGATAGAACAAGTTGCTTACTTGGGAATATATCAGTATAATAACACATGTTTTGCATGTTCCTACACAGAACTACGATGCCGTAGTACATATTAACATGGTACTACATGGAAATGTAATTTATCCTTACATATCTCTTCATGTAAATTCCATTACCTTTACTCGATCCTAGCCAGAAACACATCGGTATCTTGGTCTTATTTTTACATTATTTGGTACTTTTAGCTGACTCTCTATACACAGTCATCTTTTATAACTTTATCTTTACACTTTTGATGCTTCATATAAGAGAAAGAGGAGTTCGCGCCATTTCCTCTAAAGAAAAAAATGGCGCTACTTGCAAAAACAATGCCATGGTCTTACCTTTCACATGATGCTACATGGACTTTTCGGGATGAACGGATTATTGGATTGGTTAATGCCATTTACGAGGGAATCTTCGTGTATATTTTGGCTGATGTAGCTTAGAAGGCTGAAAAAAGAAAAACAGAAACGAATCTAAAAGTGCAATCAGTTATAAAGTGGACGATATTTTATTTTAAATGTACGACATGCTTTTTTGAGAATTAATCTTAGCACTTGTGATGTCTGTATTTGATTTGAATGCTGGAAGATAACAGATCAAATTCACAAACAGACCGTTCCAGCGACTGCTTTTGACACCATTTTTATCTTTGCATTGACGTCATACCATGCTTCAACCTCTTAGACTTTAAAGCTGATAGCAGATTTGGAATTATTCTGCTTTAGAAGTTGAATATTCTTTAAGAACACATATTTAAATTTAAAAAATAAACTGTAAACACAAGAACTCCCTGCATGGCTTTTTAATGCTGAATCAGAGCTTCTTCCAAGAAATTAGCAGCAGATCCATACAATAATATTCATAATTTTATCATATTGCAGTGTTACAGAAACATAACTTTTCGGATTGTAATTTTTTTGTAAAATTGAATATCTCACATTTTGTATCCCTTTAATTTCTACCGCCAAATTGTGCACGTATGAGGCAAATAAAGCCGATCAGAGCTTTTTTATTAGTGCGTGCGACCTTTTTTCTGTACAAAATGAGCCATATGTATAATTTGTCTTAAAAGGACAGTTTAACTGATCGATTGATATTACGCATTGCATTGCACAACTCATTGTATCAGATGACGTATATGTATGTATATACTAGTATACGTGTCGGCATGTCAAGCACGTAATTGCGGGGCACTGAATCAGTTATAAGCCGATCAACTGAATCCTGGGAAACTGCAACCTTCCATCTGTTCGTCAAACAAAATAGCTCGGATTAGGAGACGACAGTGAAATGCTCTAATTAATCATGCTTTCTGGACGCCAATCAAGTTAAACTTTCAATTGGAGAGACTGCTTGGAATGTCGCTAAGAAACCAATTGTATTGTCTTCCGCCTTCTAAACGAAACCTCCTAAAATAACATTGTCTCCTAATTAATGCTCTTGATTATAAGTCCGTGTAATAATAACATGTACAAGATTTTGGTCTCAGGAAAGAATCAAATGCGTGTTTCGGATCGACATGTTCAAATATTATTGTCCGAATACGAAGAGAAATGTGTATATATACATACCGACATTAGTAACAATGTCCACTAATGGTGAATGAAGTCCCTATATACGGAGTGATCTGTGGCCTCAGATAATGAAGTAACTGAATGCTGTGAAGTACTTACTCTTTGACGGCTTCAGATACGGGTATCCTGTTGACTTTGGCCTCTTCCTTGAGTTGGGCTAACTGTTTCTGCAAGTTTTGGACTTGGTTAATCGGCATATTGTAACTGGGTCGAATTCAATTCAACATCCAAGGTAGAAAAACAAATTTCCCAACCAGAGTGATGGCGATGTTTAAAAAAAAAACTTTTCACCCCTGCTATACAATATTTAACACTTTTTATAGCTGGTTGATATGTACGACTGTTGCGTGGGTCCTTAGTGGTCAAAATTCTGCGCATGTGCAGTAGTGCAGCGAGCTGGTCCACGGCGATGAGGAGAAGAAGGCTGTAAAGAGATATGGATGAATATGACGTGGCTACCTGTTTCACTCAATCACCAATAATCACGGGATTTCCCCCCAAAGCCACGGCATATAACGCAGATATTGTAAAATTAGATCGCCTTGTAATTTGAACGCCGCGTCTGCCAACAGGCACAATTCCGTATGAATTTTACAATGTTGCAGACACAAATTAAAGAAAATCGATCATGAAGATATATTAAGAGACAGCTCCCATTTGACGAAAACACAACAACGGGAAGACAAAGAATTAAGACACACGTAACCGAAAAAAGAGTAAGAAAAAAAGGTTGATTAATCATCCAAATGCATCCATTTTATCAGGACAAGTTGCTTTACTGTCCTTCCTTCCATTCCATTAGACCTTGCTAGGAAACTTGTTAAACATCATTATCCCTGATTGCTATGCTCCATGTTTATTCATACTCAGCCCACACTACTTTCAGGATTTAATGGCTAATTCTTTATTTCCTCTTTTATTTTTATCAAAAAAAAAGGAATGGAAGCGCCATTTATCCGAATTAAAGCCATCGCTTTAATGGTTTCTTCATTAACGTTGACATATTTGAATTTTAAACAATGGTCGGCATATGATAACGGCTTGTTACATACCACTCAAGAATTAAATTTAAAAAATAAAATACTTTTAAATTTAAGAGTGCAAACTGATAGAGTTATGGTAGTTTCTTTTTTCGTTTCAACTTTCATGTCATGGATATTTTTTTGAAGTCTCGTACAATTCATGCGAACTCGCAGTTAATTATTTTTGGTTCTGGAAAGCCTATTGAAAACTGATATCATTGCCATTTTTTTTTATTTTCTGTATCAATGTCTACATCAGATAAACATACGTCATTATAATTAGACAAGAGCGCCGAGATCGAAGTTTTTATGACATGAAAGAGAATATGTATGAACTTTCTATGATTAGCATCTTTTTTTTTGCACTATCGTTGTGTCTTCCCGCCTTTCTCTGTGTCTTCTAAGCATCCCCTCCTCTTTTAAAGAAAATTGAACATATGGTATGAAAAATCCGTTATTTTCAAGAGGAAGATAATAATTCTGAGCCTGGCTGGGTTATTTATGATTTTTGTTTTTTGCTTAGTCTGCATGCTTATAACTAGCAACCTATATTTTATCTTATGTGTTAAATCAGAATACGTCATACGGAACCATATATTTATTTTTTAATCTTTATCCAAAAAAATAATCTCTTTTTTTCTTCGGTGATATACCTCATTTTATATTCATGTTCCATACAAAGTTTCGTCTTTGAGAGTTTGGTTAATTATAAGAGGCGGGAGGGGGGTGCAATAAAAAAAATTGTAAGCAAAAGGAGAAATAATTAACTGAAAAGCCCCCTAATTGTGCGAAAAGTAGGGAAATATTTTCTGAACCCAACCCAACCCAAAACGACAACCTCGAAGAAAATTGAAATGGTGCTCATTACTCCAGTGTCCACAATATGTGGCTACGATGGAATAGTAGTATATATAACGCGCCCCTTCTTAGGAATTGAAATATTTCAACCAGTGTTTGATGCTCTAATTACAAGTGCAAATATTGCTTAACCACTTGGCGAGAAGTATATCTAAATTGACTCTGGGTTGAAAAAAAAACCACCAGCTTCTGTACATGTGTGCAGATTTTGGCTTAACGTATAGTCGTTATTCCCCTTCAAAATATTGTAAGTGCTGTAAATATCGTAATTTTTTTTAGCATCATGACAAAACAATTTTGAGAATTTTTTTTTTTATAAAAGATATAGACAACAAGCATGAACACTCTATTGTAGGTATTTTGGGTTGTTGTTTTTAAAGATTTCTTTAACCAGTCTCCAAAAAGTGCAGAGAAAATTGCCAGGGTTCTGTCTTATCCTAGACGAAGAACTCCGACATCAAACATTTTCATTATCAATAAATAAATAATCTTAATTATTTTTTTAAAGATTTAATAGCTTACAAATAACATTTTGTCAAAAAAAAAAAATTAAAAAACAGATACTGAAGTAGAACTGTACACATACCTTATGAATGATGCTCTAGTAAGGCGTCGGTCGCTGCCTGTGCGTGAACTCTGTGTGTAATGGGGAGAGCAATATCCGGCTTTCTCAGCGGAAGTGAATCATTTGTATATTATGATAGAACGGGATAGACATCCCCCTGCATGTAGCTTAGACTTTGATTTTTGTACTTTGTCTTGACCAAAAAGCGTATAATCTTGTGTGGACACAGTTCTTAGTATAAGCTGATCTAAGTATACATTACAATGCGCTGCAAATTGATTGGGTCTGATCGGACCGCGTTTCCTTATCCCAGCTTGGTGTTCCTTGTTTGAGAAACTATGGCCCCACATTATGACTGCATGTAGTGCATTTCCCTCTCGATCGGCTTAGCTGTCCAAAAACATTGTTTTTACAATTTCCCTGCAGGATTTTGTAATTCATTTTCACAAATATTGTATTTACAAACATAGGGTTATTTGCGTAGAACTTCCTTATTCTTCGTTTAGATTTTTATCATTGAAACCTTTCAAAAAAGCAAAATAAGCAAATCCTAACAATTTTCAAAAGGATTTTAAGGTGAACAGATTTTAACCAGGAATAAAAAGAAGAAAACAAAAAAAAGATCACAAATAGTATATATTTTTTTCATTAATCAATCGCGTCATCATATATTTTTGCAAAGTGTTTCCTCATTCCATTTTAGTTCGAATATATAGATTTTTTATTACTGTGTTTACTGTGTACATGTACACAAAGTGTAATTTTTGTAGAACTTCATTTATTTGTGCAATCAATCAAGTACCGGCATAAATGAATTAAATTTTTATCGTAATTTTATCCAATATCAAGAAATGGTTTTTCAAAACAATTTTTCTTTGGCTTTATTCGCCTAATAAAGGTGTTGTCTTTCAGAATTATAAATCTAAACATTAAAAATACTTTTCAGGAAGAGTTTGCAAAGCAGTGGTCTCTACGACTCAAGCAGACGTTCCAAAAGTGCAGAAGATGGCCATGTCGTACTTCCCGTCTTGGACCTCGGACAAAACCTGGAACAAAAACTAAGGGATGCAATGTTACTAGAGAATCCCGTGGATTGGAAAATCGTCCAAATACAACTACCCGCTTCTAAGAAGAATCAAATCATCTCCCCTTTCCAACAAATAGTTTCAGCCATAGACAAGTTTCTACGAGATCATGGCGGGGCAGAACTGACGGAGGATCTGAGATCAGACATACCGAGGCGCTGGGAGCGCCATGGTGACTTGGTCATGATTGACGCCTGCTTTCAGAACCCCTTCTGGAGACAGTACGGTTAGCTTGTTTGTCTACTCGGTCAACTCCCCAGAACATCCGGCTAATTCGAAAGTGGTTTCCGTCCGATGGAATTAATTTGAATGCAAAATTCTAAACGTATTAATATATTCTTAAGTATTTCAATGACTGAAGATTATTTTTGGGGTTTTTAGTTGATTTATAGATCTAATTGATGAATACAAAACTTTTTTAAGCTTTGTCATAAGTCGCAAGTTCCTTTGTCAAAATTTCAGTGAACCTCACGTTCTGAATAGAACATGGCTATTCAATTTTTACCCTCTTTAGAACAAAAGATCATAATATAGATGACTTTGGCTGACAGCAACTACCTTATTTTGTTTACAGCAATCTAAGTGGGTGCATATTTTGCAAATCCAGTCGTTACATGAATATTTTTACTTATTATGCCTATCTTAAACTTCAAACCTCCCTCCAGCAACCAATGAATCTAAAGGACTAATTTTCTGATTTGCTTTTTAATTCTTAAAGGTATTCGAGTTCCGTAAAAATATTTATCTTTTAAAAAAAACGAATTGTTTTTCTCTCTGGGATGAAATTTGAAGAAAAAAAATCTTATTAATGTGAACGAGCGGGAAGAATTTGTGCGTACATGTTAGCATGTAAAAGTACAAAATATAGTGTTAGAATATTATGCAATGTATTGTAACAGTGTAAAGCTCTCATTGTGTTTAACACTTAACACTTGAGTCACGATATGTACATTGCAATTAGATATTCGATATTATATATTTTTTTTAAATTGATTGCAGAAATCTGTAAATAGAAAAATTAAATTCGCAAGTATCAATTACAGGGGGATAAATTTAAACAACTTAAAAGCTTCTTTGAAAACAAAACGCTTTCCAAAGAGGAACTTCAAAGGCGCATGTTGCATAATGTCGTTAAAGTACGTTAGGTTTATTTATTTCATAAAGATGCCAAAGAAAATGAAAATACAAAAAATATTCTGTTAGAGAGAAGGCTGATAAATTGAATAAGACGTGGTTAGGTAATCTTGTCAAAACAAAAAAAAAATCCCAACAAAAACTGCATGTTAAGTTAACGCAAAGACAAATTGGTTAACGCGTAATAAAAGTCAGAATACTGGAGAGAACCCAGGAAGTAGATGAACGGCATGCAAAGAGTGTACGTAAAGGCTGACGACCCTAACTTCTGTCATCAGGGGGTAATGCTTTTCCATTGTTTCTTTTTCACAACCCAATAAACCTCCTCTGGGGCGCTTCTTTCCCGTAATGGAGGCACATTACCGGCGATTTCATTCTTGAGCAGGCTCTCGGCGCAGACTTTTATGACTGGTTGCATCTCTCGGATTATAATTAGGGTGACATCCCTAATTCTGATAGTGTATTGATCTTCATCCTCATTATGAACTTGATGAGGGCATTAAAAAGTCATTTTTACGTATCAGAGAAAAATAGGAAGTCTTTATTTATTTTTGAAACAGGAATTTAGACACACTGAATGTATACTCGTAAGTTGATAGAAAGGCGAGACTAAAGAGTGTATATACGTGATTAGCGTTTAAAGACGCTATGAGTATGACGCAAATTCAATTTTCATACTCCTTAATTAGCTCTAAGATCATGCAAACTCATTCATAAATAACCACTCAAAGGCTTTTTAACTAGAAAATCCGACGAGATTCTAAGCAAAAATATAAAAGTATTCAGGTACATCTTCAACAAAAGTCGGATACTCTGATAACTATAAATAGACATCCATTATAGGCATCGTTGTCATATATAGGTAGATGGATCGTCTGCTTTGACGATTCTTTTGCAGGTGTCTTTGTCAAAAGACGGGTTGATATCATTGTTGAGAATAGGAGATGAATGTTCTGGCAACTACAGGTATCTGTATACAGACCCCTGCTGCAAATATCTTTGACATGTTTGATATTTACAGGTGACGATATCTGGCGCCTGATTGCCGAGGTTCTCTCCTGTGACAGATTGGCGCAGAAAGGGAGCATTGCTTCTAATGGCTACCGGACCCCTAGTGTCCGTCTGCTTCTGGGTCAGGACGGCTGGGTGGAACACGTGGACAATGGAATAAGGTATGGGTACAAGGGGAGATGTTTCATGAAAGCTAGTTCTGATATTAAGATTGATTTCAGGTGTTTTAAAGGATTTTTATACTTATAAATGTGAAAAACCTTGATAATGTAACGGATTTAAAGAGAGATACATGTATGACATACATTGTATAATGTGATTTTATACACAGGTATACGTATGATGTAACTAAGTGCATGTTCTCCGCGGGAAATGTTACAGAGAAGCTTCGAGTATCCCGCTTTCACTGTCAGAACGAAACCGTTGTTGATCTCTATGCTGGTAAGTGACTGGTGAGCCAGTATACCACTTATTGCCACCAATTTTGCCATTGCTATTGTGATAATAAATACTTTAGATTAAATCTAAAGTTAAGTATAGCTAAAATGCACACTCAAATTTTTTAAAAAGAAAAATCAGTTTTCATGTTAAAAAAGTTTTATCTGAATTGTCTCAGGGTTTGGTGACCTTACGATGCCTCTGCATACTACAACATCTATTTTTGCTGACAGCACATGTACGAGATCAAACGAAGACAAATTATAAATAAGGCATCGGACTTTATCTACCTATATATCTCGAGTTCTTTTTTGTTTATTTAAATTTAATTTTTTAAAATGTTTACACATACATGTACATAATAATTGGTGTTTTCTATTCAGCTTATTTCGTCCTCTTGAATTATGTTACTGCTTTAAGCTACAATGCGGAAGTATCTATTAATTTGGGCCTAATTATACTCTTCTGGTTGGAATCATGGTTGTTCATTTTATCCATCATTAAAAACAAGATTAACTTGATAAAATAAAGTAAATAATGCATACCAGCTTCCTTTTTAATATATACATTTTTATGGTATGTTTTATATGTATTTTTGTTTTGTTTTGTTAAACTGTACTATTCAACAAAACTTTTGAATGAGTTCTTGGCACATTTGGATTGTCTGACAAGAATTTTCTGTATATGGCAGGTATTGGATATTTCACCCTGCCTTATCTAGTCCACGCCAGAGCCGACCGTCTCCACGCATGCGAGTGGAACCCGGATGCTGTGGAGGCGCTGAGAAAGAACCTCCGTCTGAACGGGGTGGAGGACAGGTGCGTGGTCCACTTCGGAGACAACAGACAGGTAATATGTACTGTGAAATAATTTAAGTACGTTGGAGGAGGGGGGAATTTTCGTGGATTGTTATTAATTTATTTATTTAAGTTTTGGATTATTTGTATGGATATAGAATAATAACTTACGCTTTGTACATGTATTTGATGGGGATGTTAATATGACCTACGAAATTTCAGCCACCGTGATTCTAATGAATTCACAGTATATCAGATGAGAATTTAGACACAGCATCGACGTTCCGTGTTTGTTAAAGATTGCGTACCTACGACACCCTTGCTATATATATACCTCATAATCACCAGCTGCATTTATAACTGTATAAATGCACTTTCGTGATATCAATATACTAGTATTTAAATTCGGACAAGTTTTTTGTTTGTGTTTGACAGCATTACAAACTGAAGATGCTTTCTTGGCATGATACATGATGTGCATTAGCAAAGCTATATGCAGTTCATGACGAAAATCGTCGCTTATTTATCGTTGAGAGAAGGCCTCATGCACTCTTACAAGTAGTTTTTGCTGTTTTCAACTGATCAGTCATTTGTTATGTCTGGGTTGTAAAAAAAACCACCTTCGCACAATTTGCTTCCCTGTTTTGTTTTGGGACTCAAATGATGTATTGGACAATTTTAGGAGTTTAAAAGCATTATTTAAACGCTATAAGGTGGGAGGCACATTTGTTAATAAAAGGAAGTAAATGGAATGGAATTGCTTCCTTCTGCACAGAATATATCTTGAACACTTAGCTTTACGTAATATTATAAACGGTTATTGCATAATACCTGTGTTATATATACATGTAGAGAGAGAGAGAGAGAGAGAGAGAGAGAGAGAGAGAGAGAGAGAGAGAGAGAGAGAGAGAGAGAGAGAGAGAGAACTTAAATGAATAAAAACACAAAGTCAAAGTAAAACAACAACTTAAATCAATAAAACAAAAAGTCAGATTAAAACAATATTTTACTCTGACTATGTTTTTATTCATATAATTTCTCAATATTTTATCTGACCACTGTGACTTTTGTCTGGATTTACCGATATCATCATTAAACAAAATATCTCAAACAAGTGCCTTTCTTAAGACGGCTAGATGGTTGTGGCCATTTTTAGACTTTATTGATCTCCTATATAAAAGATTCCTGTGTAAAGATAAAAGGAATATGTTGGAAATTCTAACGCTAAAATATATGGACTTTTCCTTGACTAAATAATAGTTTATTGCTTAAAAAATCATGCATGTACAATTACAAATTTAAGGAAGATCTAATGGTTTCTTTGTTGACTACTCAGCCTCTTTAATTTGATATTTTAATCCTATTATTTATTATTTCTACAGCTCTGTCCAAAAGACGTTGCTGATCGAGTGAACCTTGGGCTTATTCCATCCTCGGAGCCTGGCTGGGAAACTGCGTGTGCGGCATTAAAGAGGTGTTCGGGTGGAATTCTCCACATACACGGCAATGTGGAAACCGGGAAAACCACACCGAAATCCTGTAACAACTGTGATGAATCTGAGAATGTAAAATGTTCAAACAACAGAACTGAAAACGAAATAGATTCAATGAAAGTCTCAGAAAGAAATCTCACAAACTCTGCTGATACGTGTTCAAGCAATAGTTCAAAATGTTCAGATTTATCAGCAAAGACTCAGCCAAACTCGACAAAGGAGATATGGGGGGATTGGTCTTTGGGGATCTCATCAAAGATCAGAGTTATTCTTGAGAGACTTCATACCCCTCACTTTTGGCAAACGAAGGTTCTACACATCGAACACGTGAAGTCGTACGCACCACATATTGATCATTTAGTGGTGGACATTGAGTGTAGACCTGTGCCAGGATAACAAATGTTATACATTAAATTCATTAAAAATTGTGTTGTTTTTACTTTTTATATATTCATATACGGTATCTGTCTTCGTTATTGATAATATTGGTTTGTATAATTGTCTAATTAGTTTCGATAAGGTGGTCGTAAAAAAAAGTTCAACATTTTAGCTCAAGATACTAGTAGTTGTAATTTTTTTCGAATAAACCTGAAAGAGCATACGCTTTATGAACCTGTTTTAAAACAAAATAAATACATTTGCATGAACTTTTTAAAAATTAAAAAAATTCAGTGTAAGAATTATTTCATTAATAGAAATCGGAAATGTTTGTTAGTTAGGCCTACTGCCGATTTTACTGCCAGGAACAAGCTAGCAATAACAGATTTTTTTGATTTCATATCCAAATGATTTTCCGTTTGTGCTTTTAGGTCCTTGAATTCTATCGAGAAGCAAAATTCACACGCTGATTTCATACTAATTATAATTATTATGTTCGGTCGTAATGCGGGCACAGTAAAATCCAAATTGAAAACATAGAAACAAGTTATCAACAAAATGTCATATTTGGCGATTCTGTGTCTAATGCATCGATAGCCTTGATACTGCAAGTTAGTCATGTAATATGCATGTTCTATTTAACTATTGTAACCTTTAAGCCATGTATGAATGAATGTCTCCAGCTATGGCCTTTTAATGTTGTATAAAAATTATAACAGGTGCCGTAGGATAAAAAAATATATATCTGACGCAACCTAAACTTGCAGGTATATTTGTCTAACAAGGAAATGAATGTTTTAATTTTCGGTTACCATATGATGATTGCCTGTTTAGAAATTTCATAGTGCCATGACAATTTACTACACCCTTTACTAGGTTCGTTTTTGGAGGTTAATTTCTTTTTACTCCAAGATTTGAGATTTGATGCTGATCTGAAAGATAACAGTGTTGCTTCTTTTTATTTTGATATGAATTAAAGTGCTGATCAACCTGTCATATTGTACCATATGAATATAAATTTTGAACTTTCGACTGAGTCAATATTTCGAAAAAAGTATATACAATATGTATTATAAGAAGAAGTCGGGATGCTTAAGGAAAAGTTCCGGTAAAAACGCAAGAGATTGTCAGGATTTGCATTGAAAAAATAACAGTCTTTTTTTTAGATTCATAAAATAAATTTGTAAGCACTTGCTTTCAGTGCTTCAACGTAGCTACGCCACTGTTAAGCGGATATCCTTAAAGAATACAGCCTAAATGTTTATGACAGTTATTTTTCTTGGCCTCATCTTGGTTTGCGGAGATATTTTTTTTCTCTATATCTCTATACAAACGAATGATACAATACAACTCGTTGGCCTTGAAAATTGACGAACACTTTTTTTTCCTTTGGCAATGTTATTGGGATTTTGGGTTCTCGTTAGACATCTCATTGTGTTTCATAATAAAGGCATGCGTGATTGTAAATAAATTCTCATCATCAACTCCATAAATCCGCTCTACATGCTGATCTGAAATTACACAATATTGTGGTGATATGAAGAGTCCCCTCAATGAAGCGAGAAACGAAATGCGTCATAGCGGTGTTAATTGTGACGTTTTGGAATCAGCCAGTATCAGTTTCATTCCGGTTTCTGTCAATGTAGAATCTTTTTTGCACATTGCTACTGTAATATGGCGGACAAATTGGATATGAATGTCACTAGTTTATGAAATCGCGAAGACCATTGCGCGAAATAAACTTTTTGTCCATTTATCGAGGAAAGAAAATTTGATATCTGAGCATATTGAGAGTTTTAAAGCAACCCTAAATATTGTATAAGAGTACTTAAACGACTTTGACATCTTTTCTCCTTTTTACGTTCAGTATGATGCATGTGGACCGCCTTTGTCGCATCTTGGCTATAAAATGCCAAACGCCTACAAAAATGTCACTGTAGTCGTCTAAATTATTCTAGTATTTTTAATCATTAGCGACTAATTTTTAGCTTTTGGTTCCCATCGGGTAGGATTTAAATCTTGTATTAAAAGATATACCCCCACCTTATAATTCCCTTTTATCATTATGATGGAGTATATTTTTTCATTACGAAAAAAATTAATAAGTTAACGTCAGGTGCTTGTGGTTTCACCATACACTTACAAAATATTATAATTTTGTAACCAAATTGTTTGTCTATTGTCGATTTTTTCACCTTTTTGTCTTTATATCCAGAACCGATGGGCTAAATTCAATTAAACTTGGCAACACTTCCTATGGTTGGGCGATTTGATAACCCCAGGGGAGATGATAAGGGAATACACGTGTATTGAAAATAAAAGTTGATCTCGAAAGTCTCTCATGAATCCAAATGTTAATGTTATAAAAAAATGTTATACATATACATATAAGCTTTCTCATATATGATTAATTTAAGTTTGTTCTACCTAAGAACTATAACCCCCCCCCCCCCCCCCGGACCCCCGGAGGTTGGATGCGGGGGAGGGGGTTGTTCAATGGGACTCCAATTGGATTTCAAAGATCATGATTCGTTAACGTATTTAATATAATGAAGAGATATTGAACAATTTTGCCTGTGGCTTTCCATACTTTTGAGTCATTTTAAACTAGTTAAAATGATATTTATAAACAAAAATACTTTTACAGGTTTATATGATGACTTTAGTCTTAGTGCGGAAAATGTAGATCGAAGCCACGTCCGACTTGTAAAAAAATGACACCCCCTCCATTTTTTTTTAAAATACAACGACAATCTGTAAATGGGATATCATTCAGCTGTAGACAAAACAAAGGATTATGTGCATTTTAAAAACACTTATTTTACAACTCTTCATACATATGTCTGTGTTTCCAGATAAGACACTTCATAACAATCGTTGTAATGCTTCAACTGTTTTTTTTTAAAGGTAAGAGTTTTAAAAATCGTTATTAAATGCTGTAATACATTCGGTTCGTCATATGAACATTAAAAACTTTTTAACAAAAAAGATTTCGTTAATGCGACAATTAAGAAAAAGAGATCCTTTTGATGATAGACGAGAAATGAAAAGTGCATTTATTTCTAAAAGGGGCCAAGCGTTTGTTGTACCTGTTCAACGGATTCCAGGTATGTGTTCTTAATTAACTCTACCTTGAGTTGCTTCTTTAGGAATATGGGGCTATTAAAATAAAATCGATTACTTTTTATTTGAGGGTAAAAAATCCTTATCGTTAGATACAGACTGTAAGAGTATATGAGAAGCTCACGAAGTTGAGTATATCCACATCATACGTACTTTGTTAAGAGGCACTCAAATCTAAACAAAAACCTAGCTAGCACGGGTAGGGTCTTTCTTTCTCGTTGACAAAGAGTTCACACGGATACCAGGTTTCGGTGAAGTGATTTATTCATTTGATCAAGCGTTTCATATCCAACGAAACTTTAGTGAAAGTTTTATTTCAAAATAAATCGATACATGGGTGTCCTGGCGAGGTTCGGCTCCCTAGAGGTGATGTACATTTTGAATTTCTTCCCAGATACCCCGATCAAATATTTGAACAAATGGATTTAGAAGAATCGTATTTTATTGATATCATTACTTTCAACTTTCCGAAAAACTCTCTGGAGGTTTAATTTTGTAGTTGTAATTCTCAATATTCCCTGGGCAATTTTTTTGTTTGTCCGATTCATTCTAACTTGCGTATTTCACGTCGTAGGTCGAACTTTTGAAAATAACTTCAAAAATTTTAATCCGATTTTTATTGAAAGAAAAAGACTTGGTAAGTAATTACGTTTCCTTGCTTCAATATTTGCTCGTAAATTCATTTTGTTGACATGTGCTTATTTATTAAAGAGAACAGGATAAATGTTCGATGTGAATTTATTTACAAATCAAACTGTACAAATAAAGTCTACAGATGTTTAATTTACACTGTTCGAAGAGACGTCTTGAGTGATGTTTTTGTTCAGTTCATTTATTTACTTGTACACTTTTTTTTATTTACCAGGTTTATTCCGAAATCTAAGCGGCCTCTTCTAAGCACACGCCCATTCTGAGCGGCATTTTCTTCAGCAAACTTTGGAATTTAATGGCGACGTTTTTTTCAACACATCGTCGGGAAACTTCTTTTTATTCATATCTAAGGATGTGAATTTTTACAATACTTCGTAGTTTGTTTGAAGTGTTTGGAACCATGTTTACATTTATGAATCCAGTGGAAAACTACATCAAGGAAATTCGGGTTCCTTGTAAACTCGAACCGAGCGAAAGAGCGACAACAACTCTACCGTTCGTGTTCGAGTCTCGGTCGAGTTCTCGAGTTCATTCAGCGCAATCACCGGAAATGATGTCATCATCTTCATCATCATCATCAACGTTTCTACATCCCTTTGCCAGACGACAGGAAATCCCCGCAGTGAAAAAGCAGCTTCATCGGGAGATTGTGTATTTCTTTGGTTGTAACAAAGAGGTATGTCATTTACGCATATTGCATTCAACAATTAAGGAAAAAAAGATATATGGAAGAACTAGAGCATATCGGATATTTTGTGTGTGTTTTGTTGTTGTTGTTGTTGTTGTTGGCGGGGGGGGGGGGGATGGGGGGGGGGGGTCACCATAACATTCAATATTCATATACTTCATATACATGTACAAGATGCTGATTAAATTGTAACGATTATTACGAAATATTTTTGACAATGAACTGATTAATCATATTCAAATAGAAAAAAGGTGAAACCGATTTTATTTCTTAACAACTCACGAATATATGAAAGTAAAACTCAATAAATGATTCTTCGTTTAGGTTACAGTAACCGATATTTTCTCAGGTGAAATGGTGCAATTCCACCTGAAACATTTAATAAACGATCAGAATTCTGCTTTGAAATATATCTTGTTTTTAATTTGATATAGAATAGAAGAGATTAGAAGAAGACATGAATAATTTATCATGAGTTATTGGTTTAGCAGATTATTTAAATTTTGAATGACACGGGTGTCCAGATATCTCCTTATGATCACAAACAAAGTCTTCACCTGTGCAAAGAAAGTATATTACATTGTCAGCGAGGGTCCGAACATTCAAATATTTGCTTCTGAAAGATCCAACATCTTGTGTTTTTATCTCAAATGACTGAATTAAAGTCAGTAGATTATTTACAAATTTTCTTGAGTCCTCCTAAGCTGTTTATCTTCCTTTATCTATTGGCATTTTTATCATGTCCCGTAACCGTGTATACTAGTATGAACAGTGCACATAGTGTTTTTCATGTCTGTTCTTCCATCAGGTCCTTCCCATCTTCTGTCCGTCCGTCACATTCTGCGCGGTAAGCCTAGTTTGAAAAAAAAAAATCAATGTACGTCACTTTCGTGAAACTGCATTTACGATTTAAATCGGTGACTACAATTCAACTTCGTTGTCTGACCTTATCATTCACTTTGACTTCACTTTTCGTCATTTCAATTTTTTCCTCCAATGCAAGAACATTGTTCAAGATTCCTTCCTCTAACTTCGCACAAAGATACGTATATCAAGTTCTTGTGAGAGATATTCAACTGTGTCGTAATTTTCAGACCTTGGTTTTGCTACTCTACCTTAAGTTTTAGATAACATGTTTAAGATTGAATTCTTTCTTTTAACTTCATGTACTGAAACGATACCATTAAAAATGTAAAAGTCTTTTTACATCTTTCATTATGTTTTACTTCACTGGACAAGGCAATTTTCATTTTACATTGCAAAAAAAAAAAATACATGTATATACCATTTGAAGAGGGCAATTATATTCTTTGGACTTGTAGATTCTATAGTATATTCATACACTACATGTATATGAGACTATGTGAGTACAGAACAAAATGAACAATTTTAAGACTTCTTTATGTTTTGAAACATGGCTTCAAATAATATAGATTTAATGTGTTTCAAAGGTGACAATTGAGACCATTAAATAAGTAAGCGAAAAAAAAAAATCATAGATAAAAAAGAACGTACATGAGTCAAGGAGTCAATTTGATTTTTTCATATTAAAATGGTTTTTGCTCAACTTAACGGAATTTGCAATTGATTACCGGTAGTTGTCGTTGTGTTCGTTAATTTGTCATAAAGTCATCTCCTTCTCTAGAGCCACTGAGGCAATTTCAACTAAACTTGGCATAAACCATTCTTGGGTAAAGTTTTTTTTCTACGTGGTTTTGTTTAAAGTAACACATGACTCACAAGAAGAGATTTTGAGGGAAGAATAAGAACAAGATTAAATTATTTAAAAATCCTCTAATGAATGATTATGAATCCCAATCATACATAGAAACAAATTACGAGATACATAAAAATATCTCTGCAGAATCCAAGTTTTATTTGGTAAAACTGGTCATATATGTAGTAAGCATGTATGGAAAATTATTAAATGTTTTACTGACTTCATTGCATACATTACAATGTATTTTGTACATTCAGACATATATTTGCCAGGTACATGTAGTTACTTAGATCAAGTTGGTTATGTTGTTAAATTAGGTTGCGATAGGCCCATGGGCCTCTTGTTAGAGATGACATAAAACAAATCTCGATTAAGCGTACATGTATATTTGAATTCAACACCTTTTCTATTATTTAACAATGCTTATTTTTAACTGACAGGGTTTTTTTTTTATTAAAGTTTATTCTTTGTTGTAGTTTTCCAGAAATAAAGCTGCTGAAAAATACTACAAAGATTTACATACCGTCGGTAAGTCCAAGACTTCATCAAGCATTTGACAAGTTTTAATAAGATTATAATACTAGTACATTATGATTATATACTGTAGCATTGGATACTCGCTTGGATTGTCTTTATAACTAACAGGATAGATCGTTAGACAGTTAACATGTTACTTAAATACTAAGAGTATTAGTATTTATGTTAGGAATAAAATAATTTCTTTGTAAATTGTATTTATTGAAATACATGTAAAACCGCCCCCTTGTAACTGTACGTTTTGTATTTAGAATGTAAATGTTCGTGTAGTAGAGTAAACTTTGGAAAGCATTACAACTTTGCAAGCATTATAACTTAATATAAAATGTGGAAACATGGCTTTTCAGTAAATGTAACTTTCCGTTTTGTATTCAGAATTTGAACTTAACTTTGGAAAGCATTCCTATATAACTTGATATAAAAAGTGAAACATGGCTTTTCCCCAAAGTTCAGTAATAAAAATCGGAAAAACTTGGCATTGATCGAATTAAATTGAATTGTATGTAGGGGCGTATTACTGCTGTGCAATGTAATATATTAAGGTGTTTTCTACAATCACGTAGGAATTTCAAGAAAAAAAAAGTTTTTATAAAAATTCCATTAGCTACGGAGGTTGTCTTTCTTTACTTGTAGGAATTTCTGGGAATTTGGAGAACGAGGCATCGCGCCAGCTTTACCGGGTGCGTTTATAAAACCAATTCTTTTAAGTCAAATAGATTATGATATTTATCTGTATATTTTTTAAATTTCTTCTTTATTCTATTACAGTGTTCTACGAATTGCCCCCGCCAACGAATTCTTCTAAAGCGACGCCAAATTGAAAAAACTGTAGTAAAATGACAATATATATGCCAACGAGAGACTGTATTACCTTTTTAAGCTGCTCTTGGTGCTTTGACTTTTCATCTTATGTCATAATTGGTGGATTAAATCTTAATAGTGGTCTGGAAGCTTCTACCATCGTTGTTACCAGTACTGCTGAGGAAAAACTCTTAATTTCCTCAATAGTCTCCTTGCAAGAAGAAAAATCATCTAGTCTATTCCCTCTTCTTTTTAATATAGCTAGATCATGCAACAATTGTTGTCAACTTATCAGTACTATGACTCTTTTAACGTTTTATATAAAGAATAATTTATTTATTTCAAAAAATATATATCGAAACGGATCAACGTTGACTCCAGGTAGTATTTTTATCTTTAACTCTTTCCCTGAATTCTTTTTTATTAATAGAATTGTGCTATCATAATTTCTGCACAGGGGTCTACTATTTTCAAAACAAAGATTGTATTTAAGTTAATTACAAACTGTAATTCAATTAATAACATATCTTCCTAGTTTGGAGACCTAACATCACGAACCCCTTTTTGCTGACAGTACATGTGCATGTGTTTATTTTCAACAGATGTTACACCTCGTAATAGATGCAAATGACGCATTTGTAAAATAAAATGCAATTACTTGTTTAACAGGTAACATAATGTTGTTTATTCACATGCGTTTCTTGGCTGCTGTAATTTAAAAACAGAGAAAAGCTTTGTTTCAAGGGGTTTTCCCCCGTATGTCCTATTTACGTGTCCTTTATAAATGTTTTTCCAAGATTCAAAATTTGCCTGTAACGTTAGGTCAGTTATTCTGAGTCCTTTCGATAAGGTTGAGGGCAAATGACTTTTATTGAAAAAGTCATTTTAGAAGGTCGTTTGGTGAATATGGGTGTTCTACTACATAAGGACATATCCTCCTCTTTATTAGAATAGTTTATACCGGGTTCATTTAGCATTGTTGAAACACTAAACACGAATTTATAACGAAGTTTTTCCTGAAAAGCATTCTTATTATAGCATAATCTTGAACATATTTATTTTTTCATATCTTTAGTATATAAATTAAATTCAAAACCATAAGTAAAATGTAGGAATTCATCAGAGTAAAACTTTAATCTTATTATTAAGCAAATCAAGTCGAATCTATCAATTGAAAAAAAAAACGAAACCAAGAGTATATGATATACAACCATATGTCCTGACTTGGCGTGTCATATAAGTTGAACCTTAAGTCTATATGTAACTGGTGTACCATTTTGTTATACATCTAATAAAGGGATAATCTTTAATATATGTCTCGCAAAAAAGGTGTTTATAACATAAAAATATTTGAAAACTCTGGCATTTGACAGCAGAGATTGCATTTTTGAACTTTTACAATGAATCCATCTTTATCTTTCAAAAAGGTCTTAGGGCAGATAAATATACAAAAGGACTTTAATTTTTTTGTAGAATGGTTAAAAAAAAGTTTAGTAGAGAGGCTTTGTTGCGTCCACGATTGAAAAAAATAAATAGTAGTTGTACTTCAATAGTGTCTGTAAAGTGATTCTTATAATGAAATACATCCCCAAACGATATTGAAATAATTACTTCAATAGTGGTCGTACTTCAATAGTGGTTGCAAAGTGATTCTTCAAATAAAATACATCCCCAACCACTATTGAAATAATTTATTTCAATAGTGGTTGCAACGTCGACTCGTCGACCCTTCATCAATGTACTTGCGTTTGTTTCATCGTTTCTGTTACTGTATGTTTACTGGAATATTACGAATAAAAGCATACAATAAACCTATAATAGTATTTGCTTCATTACTATATATAAATATATTTACCTCATTTGATTCAACCGATATCTGTAAAAAATTTCTTATCCATAGATGTCCATCGTTGATTAATTTGAACTATGCTTACATTACTTAGCAAAAGTATCATTCGGTGAAGAGAATGCAGCATTTTGAAAATATCGACTTACTACGAGGGTCAATCAAAAAATACGAAGACTTTTGTCATAGCTATGTTATTTAACGTCATATCATTACTAAATTTGGTAGACATAATTTAGCAACAGTTTCAAACAATTTCCAAGGAACAAAGTTAATAGATTCCTTTATTTCTAAGAATTATTTAGAATCTGATCCTGCAAAAATGAGGTCACGGCGCACGGTCAAAATTTGTGTAATGTCAACAATAATCAATATAATGTTGAAAGTAACATCTCTATAAATTGGGCTTAAAAACAAATGATATTGAAACCTCAAATTAAGCTTTGTCTTGGTATTCTAAGTTCTAAACAATGACAGGATAGATTGTTTTGTCGAACAGATATTATTAACTAAAGACAGATAGTCCTCTTTAAAATTGACTAAAAACATCGACGTCGCCGGACGTCACGGCGCAACGAGAGGTACAAACAAAATGGATTTAACCCAGAAAAAAGCCGACACAAGCTGTGAAAATGCTCAATGGTGCACAAAATAAGTCAACAATTATTTGCAAGTTTGTGTTTAACTGTAATAAATTTTGTTGGGGTGGTGATAATTATATTTTGCATATAAAACAGTCCGAAAGAGAGTAGAATATCTGTAAATATTTGGTAAAAAAAATAAGTAACGTCAACCGACTTCTAGGGTTATCCTTGCTGTAAACTAAGAGATACACGGTTAGAAAATGAAAACTTCGAAGAACTAACTTATGATTCTCGAACAGATGTCTGCAAGTAAGATGTTAAGTGGTTCAGTGCCATTTTAAATTGTAAGGAGAAAGGCACAAGAGACTAAGCGTGATAAAAAGATGGGGTATATCTATAAACTGTGCGTGTTTAATCTTGACGTCGTGTTTTGAACGGTACCGTGCGCCGTGGTGACAAAACATGTTGTTTTTAAAAAGGGGTAACAAAAATACCATTTCATCAAATGGACTAAAACTTCGCATATCAATAACATAAGTGTTGGTGCACAGATTAATCTGTTATGTTTGACTCTCATTAAAAATATATGATAGACAGCCACATTGTCTTCGTATTTTTTGATTGACCCTCGTATTTACCTAGCGTCCTGTCTGATATAGTCATGTAGGTATTCTAAAGAAGATGGATGTTCGTTTAAACTCATTGTATAATATTTGAAACAAAGTTATAATCTCAAAGTCTCTTTTGCTACATGTAATACATTTGTACGAAACGTTTGCTAAATATTTTCATTTACTATATTATATTCTTTTTCCATCTGGGATTGTTTGTCATTGGCTCTGATCACAATTTCTCGTACAAGTAATATAATTGAAGGGTTACACACGTACGTATACGTATTTTTAAAGGAATTTTGCAAACGTTATGTCCATCAAGTCTCTCAAAATTCTGTCGATGAATAACAGTAACATTCTCATCAAATACAGAGTTAGTATATTTATCTGAATTTGTTCTAATTTCAAATGATTGAAATAATTGATGAATAGATTATGATAGAAATGGTAGCTTTGTTTGTGTAAATGAGAGAGAAAGAAAGAAATAAAGATGTATCAGCACAATGTTAGTACTGGTTAGTGCCCCATTTACAAGATGCTCAATATGATGAGAGGAAGAACTACAAATGTATATACCTGTTTATATATATCTACTTACACGTGTTCTTATATTAGATGGGATTAGGTCACACACAACAATCGGGGTAAGAGTTATTTGACACCCCACTCAACCCCCCCTCCCCGATTCAGCATTGCCTCCTGCAGAGTACAAGAGCACCAGACTATATGTATTACGTATTAATTACCTTCTCCTGTCTTTATCACTGTATATTTCAGCCCACGTGGTATCATCACTGTGTCTGATTGCCATGGTAAGATGACGACATCTAAGAGACAGCGCATCTAGTATAATTTGGCAATCTTACTAGTGCAAATAGGTCCACTCTCTTTATTCTTAGAGTGTTAACTTTTTATAGTCAATTACGAGAAAATTGTGGAAAAGCTGCCATTTCCGTGTGTTTGGAATTGAAACTGTAGTCTGAATTTATAAAGATGATACCTTTTATTGTCTGAAGACTAATGAATATAGCTTCACAGCAGTTTTTCATTTGTTCTTCTTGATCTTAACATATGCATTGGGATTGATTGCAAATTCATTTCTGTGCATAATATTAATATTTGTTCGATCACAGGAAAAGCTGATTTAGCTGAAAAATATTGTAGGAGTTTCAACTCTGTCTATCCATCTGTCTGTCTGCCGATGTGCCAAAATGCAAATTTAAAAAGGAAATTGTTTTATATCTATCAATGTACTTGTTATATAAATATATTATATTATATAGACTATATGAAATATTCATACATTATATAAATAGTGCCTCTTTGGGAGGGTAACAGTTGAAATTGACACCCCGAGAAAACCATTGTCAACCGACGCGAAGCGGAGGTTGACAATGGTTTTCGAGGGGTGTCAATTTCAACTGTTATCCTCCCAAACAGGCACTATTTATTTTGTTATACTGAATGTCTTTTTTTAAAATTTTAAGAAAATTTTACTGCTTTTATATAGGAATAACGTGAATTCTACAGCGAACCGTACGCGCATAATTTTCGCGCATGTAACATTTTTTAATGTTACCCGTTGCCAAGTGCGTTGCTAACGCTGAGGGTAATAATAAATATTATTAACTGCGTCTTAACCAATCAGATTTCAGTATTTAACATGAAAGTATAACAATCTCTTTTATTAACCTATAAATTGCTGGTTTTAAAACCTGATAACAGTGGTTGTCTGAAAACATTTTCTTGTGTAAATATTCATGTTGTTTTTCGATTTCAGTCGTATTGAGGAAAATACAAGTTTCAGTAGCCTGTATTCAAAATTATTATTTTCTATTCTAATTAAAATGATTTAATAAATTTAAAAGATGTTTTAAAGATTTCCAATCGAACATCTGTCGTCATGAGCGCATGAACAACAATGATTTTGAGCTTGATTTTTGTCGGTATCTTTTCATGCTACATGTAGTTCGCCGATAACTAGTACATGCTACGCCGTACTGTATCATCGCCATTATATCACGGAGGATGCACTTGCGTCTGAAGATGACAGGATTTTGTGCGGTTGATAAGAATGATCAAGAAGCCTGGGCCAAACACGACGGCGAACAAGAGGAAACAGACAGTGTTTCTCGTTAATACTGGCTCTATGAAGACACACTACTCAGTAGATGACAACACAAATCAAACTTAGATTTGTGATTGGGGACCGCGATGACTTTTAATATGTATCCTTATTTTTCAACAGATATAATCATTAAGCCAGCCTTTTTCATGTAAAAGTGGACGTAAACGATTTTTATTTTCCGAAATGACATCATTGTACAGAATTTTTCAAAACCGGAAAGTTTAAATTAAATACTATTTGATAAATGAAGCAATCCTTCATGTTGTACGTGTATGTTTTTTTTCTTTGCTTTTAAATAAATAAATATAGCTCTTTTTTCGTTTAATCCTATGATATACCGACAATACAGAAAAGCATAATTATCTATTTCGAAGTGTAAAGTCGGTATGCTTTGATTGAGTTAATGAAAGGGATAACGGAAATATTTTGTAAGAAAGGCAAAAAATTGCATGTTTTCAATGACATTCACTTAAAATATTTCTATCACGTATATAAAATATACTGACACGTGTCATAAAGTAAAACAATGAGATTTATTGTGTTACATGGTAAAATTCTGGAAATGATTAGAGATAACACTCCGCACTGTTATCTTTTTCTAACAAGAAGCTTAAATTTTATCAATTTGTATTTTTAAAAAAAGTCAAATTTTGGCTTTTTATACCAGCTTATGCCATGTCATAACAACCCAACCCAAGAGGAGAAAAAAAATTCTATAATGGATACTTTTCTTAATCTTCTAAAATTTTTCTGACGAATGCAAAATTATCGAGGATTTACTAATGACCCCGTTTATAAAGTTTATCATTGAAACACAAACGATATTGATATATTAATTTCATTTTTATCAACAACAGACTTTCAAAGAAAAAAAAATCAATGCCTGAAAAATCATCCCCTAAAGAATTGGTAAGTTGAGGTTGTACGGGTTATAAATCACAACTACTGTTCTTGTATATATTATTTATAATTAAATGTAAATTAGAACTTATTTTACTAAACAATAACAAACTGCATGTATGCACACGTGTATAAAGGTAAAATATCATAAATAATCATAAATTCATTTTGAACGGCAAAGACGTTAACTGGCAATGGCATGCCTAGGTTTCAATGTCGTAATTTTCAAGGTCAAAGAGCTAAACATTAGCCATTTGCTTTTCTGCTTTTTTCACGGTCGATAACATTAATTTTCTTGGAGCAAGTGTTAGACATCTTAAGCAGCTTAAGCATATATTGATTTAATGCACTTTTTGTTTATTAGGCAAAAATGATGATAATAAATAAAATTCGCTTCACTCTACATCAGGGCGTATGATCCATGTTGTCTCGACAGTAATATATATACATATGTTTTAAAAAGGAAACAAATGTAGTTCCATGCACGTGATTTTGCAAGAATCTTGACCGAACATGACATGATTAATACATAAAGATAGGACACGTGTGTGTGTGTGTGTGTGGCGATGGTAAGGGGTTCCCAATTGGTTATAATCACGTTATTCATTTAAACAACGCTAATCTTCTTATAACCGGTACAAGATGGACCTCAGAGGCAGAGGTGGTACACCGCCAGTATCCGATCATAAACCAATTTGCCAGTGTTGATACAAATTATAAAGCTTCTGTAAAAGTCAAATCTTTTAACCTGGTTTGATTTGAAACAATTGAGAACAATTATTTTTATTTACTATCCAGAGACTTACCATCTTTTTGTTCTAAACAAACTTTCGCATTGGGAGGACGTGTTATTATACAAGAACAGTAGATAGTTTTGCACATGTGGTCAGTTTTTACCTCTTTCTTTAGCGATAACAAAAAGCAGTAATTGAAACCATTATTCTTGGTAATCAGTGTTCTTTAATTATGCAATATCTACATTAAAAAACATGCAAGATATTAAGAAGAAAAACCCCATCACCACAAGAGTTTTTTTTTAAGTTTGTAACACAACATTTAAAAAATCTGAATTTTATATATATATGCACTGGTATTGTTGCGCAAAAATAGTCAGTGGAAAGACTGACTATACACGTAATCATGGGATACACAAGTATTTCCGAGCTTCTCTTGATTATCCCTCCAGCCTATTTACAAGATAATATCAATGTAATGCCAGTTACTCATTACGCAAACTGTAAGACTTGGCTAAACCCAACCCTCACGCGTGCCATGATTAGAAGTGACACTCGTTCTGATTGGCTAATACAAATATGGGAACCGTTGCTGGTGATATTAGATTTCTTCGCGAAAAAATGGGATTTTTTGCATACTTGTAATATCTACTTCCACTCCGAAAGCCTCATGGCTGCCGTCTGATATTACGACTTCTGCCGGTTCTTTAGTTCTCCGTTTCATTCGGGTTTCTTTTAAAAGTCTATGGAATATATGCAATTTCATTAATTGGATATTCGGTAAGTCAATATAAGAGAAGAATTCTCGATTGTGAAACGTCTATTTTGTAAAGTATAACGATTCGAGTGTATTAATCAGTGAATGCAGCGTTATCCAATCACTTGTGTCCAAGTACCTTATACGTGAGAACAGGAAACAGAGGTATCGTCTGCTTCTTCTGTTCACTTTCAGAGCGGAAGCGATAGATAAACACAGCAACCAGGTAAAACACAGCAGCCTCATCAGCAAATTGCTTTACACATCAGTGGAATCTGATTTGATTCCAGCAATAACGATTGATTTGCCATGTTTATTCATCAAACTTGTTAACAGTATGCTCATGCAGCTGCCTCCTCTATTAAATTTCACATCGTTTTTAAAATATAAGTAGCATTTATTTATCATCGCATTTTCAAGAAGTTTTATTTCTACGTAAAGCGATAGCAACTTCTTGTTATGAGAAGCTGTTTCTACAAAAAAAACCCCTCTAAAATATCTTTTCCCCCGCTGGGTTGTACGTTAGACATCGATATGGAATGCACACAAACAATCATGTTTTTATCTTTTGTTTTTAATATCTCAAGTTAAAGTCTGCAATCGAAGGCAGATAAACAGACGCACCTGAATTTCCTCTGTTAATGCAATTTCAAACTGAGTTGATATTGAAGCATTTAATTAAGTGCCAGTATACATATTACGTAATTTTTGCGCTAAGATTCGTGCATGCCATCATGTACTCTGCTGCTTGTGTTACTGCATTGTTGAAAAAAGAGTGTTGTTTACCATATCAGGATTGAGCTCACGTCGAAGATGTATACCAAGGGATCTTTTAATTCCTCATTGTTGAGAACTGTTCATTTTTAGTGCTCTGGATGAATCAACTGTTATATTGCTTTGCTCAGAACCTTAACGAGCCATTACATTGATTTACGGAATCGTACTTCAGTTCTAATCAGTACGCGGTTACATGTATTATTAAATGTGTATATATGTTATTCTGGAACTATCAGACAATCTGGGCAGGATTGCTTTGATGTTACTCGAAGTTCCTCTTGAAAGGTGCGCCAGAACTTGTTTAGGATCATTTTGCTCTCCTCTCTCTCTCTCTCTCTCTCTCTCTCTCTCTCTCTCTCTCTCTCTCCATGTGTATATATGTGTTTGGTAAACTTCGTCTTTAATTCATATGCGTATTTATCAAGATTTTTTGGTAATTGAATTTCCGCCAAAGTTTACAACGCTGGAGTAAACACTGCCACTGTAGCACTGTCGACGAGACCCTCTCTCCTATCGGGGGAGGGGTCCGTTTGTATAATCTTTTAATTTTTCTTGATTTTGTTTATTTATCTGTCTGTTGCAAATGTCTGCGAGGTCGTGAGTTGTGTTTTTCTTGAGTGGAATTTTCGGCGATTCTTATCATCTTGTCAGAAGAACAGGAGAAAACGGTGTAGTCTCCTTTGCAAGGTGTTTGCTATTATAACCTATCAACATCTCTCTCTCTCTCTCTCTCTCTCTCTCTCTCTCTCTCTCTCTCTCTCTCTCTCTCTCTCTCTCTCTCTCTCTCTCTCTCTCTCTCTCTCTCTCTTCACACACAGAATATCCCTGAGACAACAAAAACTGCTATCTCTGTTGTTAATTAAACCCGACAGTGACTGATGTCTCTATGGGATACCTTTGAGCACTTTCGACTTGTTTCTCCATCAACTTGTTCTGAGCAGGTATTGTAGGCTTTTTCTGCTGACTTAAGAATAAAAAATCCTATACATGTATATGCTTTTTTATACCGTGGAACTTTGTAAACAGATGGTTTGGACAATTTGCCAATTATTAATTTTCAGCTTTTTCCTTCTCCATTAGCCTGCTCTTTGATCTTTAACGTTGATACGAAGGATTTGAATTAAATTGTCCGTTTTTTCTGTAAATTTAATAAAGAAGCTGTATGCCATCGGTTTCTGAGGGACTTATGTTCTTATCACTGTAAATGTGAACTGTTTGATAATTAAAAGTTCGATGTGCAGCGCGAGTTCATTGTGGTGCAGTACTCTCTGAAGGTAATGCCTTCCTAGTGGGGGACATTTGATCGCGGCTTCCAAAACATCGTTTGAGTCGAGTTGAAGAATTTTGCAATTTCATCTTTGTTGTCTTATTTTTGAACAGAATCTCTCGTTCTCTCAAGTTCAAGAAGTTAATTACCAAATACGATTTTGTTTTGTTCATTTCTTTTCTTCGCAAGTAAAAAAAAAAAAAAGAATATGTTAAAGAAACAATGACAGACTTCTGCATATGCTTGGCAGACGACCAAAACGTGTACCATCAATCTAGCTTTCGTTTTAGCAATGCTAGGCCGGCAAGATGGTTGATATCTGTAGGAGCCAAGAAAAGATCTTACAACGAAATATAATAGCATAAATATAAACGGAGCATAGCGAAGATTGACAGACTTGCGCAGCTATGTGCATAGCTAGCAGGATTATTTAACAAGACGTTTTAGTTTTATCATAAACACTTGGATATAGATTAAATAATCTAAAAATATTTGTCCCTGAGTCTAGAATGATAAATTTTAACTAAAACGAGGTCAGAATTTTGTAGGTATCGCAAAATCAGCTGATCTTTGCACATTTATAAATATTTAGTTATTTTGGAAGCAAATGTAAATTGTAACGCACGGCTGTAATCAAAGCAACTATCTATTCAACTATTCAAAGTTTTTATTTCTTTTTTTTTATTGTATCTGAAGTAAATGCATTTGTTATACATACAATTCACCGTTCTGAAGCAAATTGACCTTCAGATGGAATATATCTTCAACGTTTAAAGACCATTTATTGAAATCCCATGATAACATTCAATCTCAGCTGTTTCGAAAACACAATTGGAGTTTGAATGTTTACAAATTAAAGGAAATTAGCTGAAAAACAAACAGCAGAGGGCAGGCGGTATCCAATTTGCAGTGAGAGATCAAATTATTTATCAGTCTCTAGCTGGCGAGCCGAAAGCACGCTCCCCTATAGATAAAACAGCGCTAATTTAGATTTTTAGCAATTTAATATTGTAGATGTTTATGTTAACGCTGATTGGAATTGAGTGCACGTTAAGACGGAGATCGGCCGTTTTACGTTCTTTTGGGTCTTCCCACTAACATCTGCAGTATTGAGAAAATGAACGGGAAAAATAGCGGACTTGCAGAGTCAAATCCCCTTACCACTTACTTTGTATAATTATACATTCCTTTTAGCTGGAGATGGGGCTATTAAAACAACTCTGGTATTTAGTACAACACGGATTTTGAAAGCATGAGCTTGTTGAAGATGCACGCACAAATACGCGTGTATTTGTAGTTACATTACTTTATAGATACCTTTGATTGTTGGGGATATACACTGCATTTATGTTAAGTTCTTACTAATGGATATTCTTCTGAACGTTTCCATACTAAATTCATTACATTGAAATGTTTTTGTCTTTTTAAAACGATAAGTTGACGTTAATGATGTCCGATAACTAGGGCGTATTCAAAAATTGTCACAAACTCCGGATTACACAGCATCTAAGATATCCTGGTTGCTCTGTGCATTATACAGAACGTAAATACTGGTAATGAGCGCGGCATTTGCAAACTTGTCGAGGCTTTATCTAGAAGATGAACTTTTATTTGCTTTCTCAACTCTTCTTGTACAGTTTGGTTCTAAATGGTTTGTTTAGGGGAAAGCAACGAGATCCTTAAAACAGGAATTTGAAAAGTATTTTATATCCCATCAATGTCTGACTGCATTGTTTCAATAGCACCCAACGTTAAAGGAAGGCGTTAAATATGTCTGTCTGTTTTGCAGATAGCTTAGACTTAGGTAATTCTTTAGAACGACAATAGAAATTAAACAGATCTCTCACCTTTGAAATCGCGAGGTGTGTTTGCTCATATTTTCTTACATATGGCTGTTTTAGTATGATTTGTTTTGACCCGGATTTTTGTTTAACATGGAATGTTATAGACATCTACAAGAAAACATAATTGTCATTTCGGAACCCACTCATGTTAAGGCGATAACACTTGATTGCGTTCCTGGTCTGGTAACGTAGCATGTCAACTGCAATTACTTATCTCTCCTAATTGACATGCACGTGTGGCTGATTACGGTACATCTGTGGTGCACGTATGGTCGGGTAACTCCGGGGGTGCCGCGGTCCCCCACTGCTTACACGCGTATTATTGATTGTTAGTAGTCTCTTAGAATTCAGACTGTGAATACCATATTGCTCATCTGTGGAATAACTTAAAGATCTTGCAGAAAAAAGTGTATGACATTGGAATTCTGTTGAATAATTATTGGATGGATTGATATACATATATATTAATATATGTATTGCTGAATATTTGGTCTATAAATAGCATTTAGTGTTCTTGATTTACAGTATTTTCAGTATTTTTTACAGTTTTACAGTATTTTCGTTATTTGCGCATATTTTTGTTGATTTATTGCATGTATGGTGTCAGCACTATATCTTTTAACAGAGTATTTTCTATAAAGTTTCTCTTTTTGCTTTTAGCTAAACGTGGGTAACAATGGGGGTTGGTGACGACATCGCACCACGTTTCACCCAGAAACCAGTTCTAAAACAAGAGGATAATGGCGCCAAGCTGGTGTTTCAGTGTACTTTGGAGGCGTCCCCAAAGCCGGACATTCAGTGGTTCCAAGGGACAACGCCCATCTCACAGTCCAACCGCATTAAGATGCGCGTGGAGCCCGCTGGGGGCAACAAATACAATGTAATGATGGACATTATTGGGGTCACCGCTGCCGACGCTGGCACGTACAAAGTGGTGGCCAAAAACAAGCTTGGGGAAGTCTCCGCCTCAATCAACCTTAATTTTAGTGGTAAGGATCCAGGATTTTTAATTAAATACACAATTTAATGGTCGCCCAAAAGCAATGTGTGACATTGGATTGGATGAAGTCTAGAGGATTGTCGAAATTAAAACTTCGAGACTTACATGTACCTGTTTTCTGTCTGAATAACCAACTGAAAAATTATAGTACTAGTATACCAGTCTTTCTTTTTGACAGCTTCATAAAAAGTGAACAACTAAACTAGCTAGGGAACTATTAAACTATTCCAAATGATGTCATTTTAAATAAACAGTCATAATAACTTATCCTGAAGTGCCTATACTTCCTTTTCATCGATCAGTCAGAAAATTAAAAAAAAAAGGTTGGATATAAAATAGGCCTATAATTTTTTTTTTATTTAAAAAAAAGCAAAATCATAGCTGAAAAATAACGTTAATGATATCCCTAATTCAATTTACAATGCAAATACTTTACCTGATATATGGCAATTTATAAAAAAAAAAGAAGAAAAAAGAAAGAATATCACCAGTGCATTAAGGCAGTTGTTCTGAGGTTGACGTCAGAGTTCGCATTCTTTAGGCATATTATTAGAAATTCGCCTCTACCTGATGCAGAAAGCGTTCACAAACTAGATTTTACTTCTTTTGATATCGATGGGAAAAGTTGGTTTTTTGTATTCCAATTTGGCGAATTCTTGTGTCAGTTTATTCGATATATTACGAGAAAATAGTTACTAAATAGGAGTTTAATCCGTTGTAAGGTTATTTTCGAACTATAATTGTCATGCACAATACTTTTTATATTTGGCTTTAATTTTCACCATTTTAGAAAGTTCAAACAAGCATGCTAGCTATATCAGAGTTACTAAATGAAGAATCTCAGTCACAGAAATTTAACATTCTCGTTTTGACCTCTTTTGTCTTCTTACTTTTTGATCACTATATGAATATAGGCCTACTATCAAATTATTATACAATGTGTATTTATAGTAAAAGAATTGTCAACAGATATCAGCCGGATTTGTTCAAACTGCTTTGTTTTTACACGTGTACTTTACGACGATAGCACTACTTCCGGTTTTAGCAGGTACTTTGTTTACCTGAAAATTACGAAACAGACAGACGAGCAGGGGTAGTAAAATATATTTCTTAAAAACTGTGTAGTTTAATCTATAGATATGAAGACTAATTAAGAATAAAAAAAGGTTTAGGCAAAATTATAATCGGAATATGTAACGAAAACCCAGAATATTTTTTTTTTCAATTTGGCTGGTCTGGATAAGAAAACAAAAATATGGGGTTTTTTCTTTAAAAACTTGTGTCAGAAAAATAATTGACGCCAAACTTTAAATTTACAGGTAGTCAAAAACAGTAAGTATTTTCAAAGAATGGAGCATGTTATGCCTAAATGAAGATTTTCCTTGATACATACCAAATTGTACTAACTTTGCAGTGTTATGGGACTTAAAACACTACTGGCGTGTGACCAGTTCTCGCCGAGTACCATTTCTCGCCAGTACATTGTGACATCATTTTATCAACACATAAAATTACATACGAAAAATGACATCACAATGTACTGGCGAGAAATGGTACTCGGCAAGAAGTGGTCGCACACCAGTAAATGTTCAATATTGATGATCTCTTCTCTGCTTACCTAACTGTTATTGTGTGACTTATAAGGAACTCGTGTGATAACACTTAGATGCAGAATTTAGTTTTTTTTTAAAGTGAATTTCTTTTGCTTTCAATTCAATAAATAAACTATAGGTTTTGTATCTCAAGGCATGATGTACTGTCAGATCTAAAAAGTAATGGAAGTAGGAAGTTTTCTTAAACCTAGCTGAAGTAAAATCTCATTTCCATTTTCCTGTAAAGGATATGTTTAAACCTCTCATTATGTCAAATAAAATCTGCAAATCATTGATTTGCCTTAATTATATCTTGTTAATGAAATGCAGATAGGTACACATGTATCATGTAAAACAATTGTATTTTAAGGTATACAGTACATTGCAAGTAACTGATATATGATCTCTACTAACTAAGCTTATGTATTGTATAATTGGACAACGCATGTGGCTCACAGTTAATCCATATGTGTTATGAAATGTGATCTTCATTCTAAATATGTTTCATAGACATGTACAGTTATTTTAGACAAGGTCCTATATAGGTTGATTATCTCAGCAGTAAAATTGCACTGTTAGGAAACAACATGCATGTTTCATCATCTTGTTTGTCAAACTCTGGATTTTTCAGATAAAAATATCTGTTTGTATAAATTAGAGAGTCCAAACTCAGGGAGTTTCAAAGTGTGAGTTTTGATAATTTTCTTCGCATTATCAGAACTCCCACAGTGAAATGAGAGCTGAAACGAAAGGCTACCTCACATATTGTTTATAGTTCAAATCGTGATCTACTGAATTCGACACCTGCTGCATTTTGTTCCTGCAATAGTTTCCATATCAAAACAGCTGTGGATATATTCCATCACTAAGGATTCCATTCATTTTGCCAACAGTTCCGAACCCTGCGACTATTATACATTCTGATGGATGGAAATATTTTATCTATTCTTGTCCACCTGCATTTCTCTGCCACTTCCAATTTATTTTCAATTTCCCAGTGTGATTGAAATAACACTGCAATAATCAATTTTAAAGTGCATCGTTTCAGTTGGTAGATAGAGTATATGGAGTGCTGCATGTCTTTGGCTTGGTGTCTGACATTTGACACATTATAGCAATGAAAGTAGGAGGGGAACCGATCAATCCTTGTAAACTTTGAGAATTGTGTAATCATGACGTACAATTTACTTATGTTTTAACAAACTGATTTTTCTCCAACTGCCACTTTTATTTAATACCTTGTTAACTCTGATAAATGGTTTTTACAATTATTATGTAATCCTACAAAAAAGGTATTACTGTTTCAACACGTTGATTTTTGTTTACTGCCAATTTTTCTTTATTGTTAATTGCAGAAACTGTGAAGTTTTTACTGGTCTTCAGTTTAAACACCTTTTTGGGATGAGTGGGGGGATTTGAATGCAATATTTCATTGAACTAGTTAATATCAATCAATCAATCATTAATAACATTTTATTAAAACAACATACACTTGATGTTTAAGAACTATAGAAATGAATTGATCATGTAAAATGACATGTTCTAATATATTTATTTTACTATATTCAGACAAGATGGAATTGCTCCAAACTTTATACAGAAACCCGTCACAAAACAAGCAGACAATGGTAAAAAACTGCTGTTTGAATGTCAACTCACAGCCGATCCAGCTCCACAGATCACCTGGTTTAAGGACGAGCAGCAAATCACACCTGGGGGTTCGTAACGCTTATTATTCAAATAGATTGATTCATGCAATCAGAAGAACAAAAGAGTTTGTATTGCTTACTCTGATTGGTCAAATAGATGGATTTAATTTTTAATGCTTATTCTTAATGGTTAATCTTTCATAGTTTGTAACAATTAGTTTTGTTACAGTCTGACATACTTGTTTAAAATTTGTTAAAAAATATTAACTATTTCTGCCTTGAACGAAAACTTATTGTAGGTATCCATGTACATTTGAGTACAAACATACATATTGTATGGTGATTAAGCAAAAATATTTTTATGAATAAAGGTGGTACATCTGTCAATATTAAAGTGGATTAAAGTACATTATGATTAAAATACATTCACTGGTTTAGAATTTTCAAATGTTCCAATATTTAACCAAAAAATGCGTTTTAAAAATTTTTGGAACAGAAAAGTTTTAAAATCCCCAGCAGGATTCAATCTCATGACCTACAGATCCGCAGTGAACCCTCTAACCCACTGCACTACATACGCTGTTAGATGACAATTTTGGGAAAGAAACTATTTATAAAATTGTACTTGATTTATTGTTTATTTTGATAAAAAATATGTCACAACGTGGAGGTGTCCCATACCACTTTAAGTTAGACTAACAGTTTTCGGAAACAATATGTTTAATGATGGGTACTACTGGTATGTGGAGAGAATACTGATTTATTGCGTAATTAATTTTTTTTAGGTCGCATCAAGATCCGATCAGATCCACAACCAAATAAGAAATTCTTCTTAGTATTAGAAATCAGTGATGTAAACGCTAAAGATGCAGGAAATTACAGAGTCACAGCAAAGAATGCATTAGGAGAAAGCAATGCCACCATTAGGCTTAACTTTGACAGTAAGTTCTTTTGAATTTGGAACATGACTAAACCGACTTAGTACATGAGATGAAGTCACATATAAATCACTGTATTTTGGTGTCATGACAATGTAGAAGATTTTTACGAAATGCATTCCAGATTACTTAGCAAGCTGATAACACAAGTTTTACCATATTTAAATATGCAGTAACAGCCAAATGGCAAAATTTAGAATCATTAAAAAAAAAAGAAGAACCAAAATTCATCTTTTTGTTTGAAATGTATTAACTTGTACTAATTTTTGACAGGGTCTTAAAAAAAATATTATTTTTCTTTTTTTTAACTTTAGGTGATGAATCAAAGAAGCAACAGGGACAGCCACCAAAGTTCACCACCAAACCAATGATTCGACAGGAAGGGGACAAGATCATCTTTGACTGTAAACTGACCGCAGATCCCAAACCCACCATCACCTGGTACAAGGGGACGGAGGTTCTGAAGGAAGGGGGGCGTTACAAGATGAAGATGACCTCTGACAAGGCCAACCACACCGTTTCCATGGAGATCGCTGGCGGAGGGATGCAAGATGGAGGGGAGTACAAGGCTGTTGCCAAGAACAG
This sequence comes from Magallana gigas, assembly GCF_963853765.1. Taxonomy (NCBI): domain Eukaryota; kingdom Metazoa; phylum Mollusca; class Bivalvia; order Ostreida; family Ostreidae; genus Magallana; species Magallana gigas. The sequence goes on along the minus strand of NC_088857.1, from coordinate 21,070,099 downwards.
CTTTGGTGAATCCACGGCAACCATCACTTTGAACTTTGAAGGTTTGTAGATTTTTACAGGCATAGATATGAGTGAAAGAAGCAGTAAAGATATGCATGCATTTACAAGGAAGGTTTTACAAGTAATCACACAAAAGAGTATACATTTGATTATTTTAAAGATGTAATTACTTTAAAAATGTTGCAACTTATTACATGAAATATGTCACAAGTTATTACATGAAAGATGTTACAAGTAATTGCATGAAAGACGTGACAAGTGATGACATAATATATTGGCATTCAAGCTTATTTCATACAAGTGTATGACTGTAAAACTCTTTTTATAAAAATTACATTTTTTTCTTTCAGGAAAGAAAGCTCCGTGAGTATTTGTAGAAATCTTGAATGGCAACACCTGTAAGACTATAGTAGGATTGTTGCATAAGTTTACATCTCATCAAGTATCTATGGAAACTGTGGAGTTTTACAAGACTCTCTTCAAGCTACAACAAGAAACATTACATTAATCATATGTTTGAAAGGTTTAAAAGCACAGGAGAAGCACATAAGTGATTCCTCCACAAGTTTTGGCAGCTGTACAGCAAAGAAAATGTTTCCTTGTGAACAATATGTGTAATTACTGCAACAAATCATTGATCACAATGAACGTAGTGTGGTGGTACCGATTGTAATGGCATGCCTGTTTCTTGTTTAGTAATTACTTATATTACTTAGTTAAAAGCCTTTTTATTACATGTTCTTAAGGCATTTGCATAAGAGTCCTACAATTTTATCCAATTTTTATTAATTTTTCTTCTAAAAGTATTCCTCAAGCTTTTTGAGATAATCTATGAGAAATAGGCTAGTATCTTAATATATACTTGTAACATATTACTTCAAACTTATACTAAGTGTAATTTGATAATTTTCTAGGCAAGGCAAAGCACCTCATTTCTTGACAAAACCGACCATCAAGCAAGAGAGAATGCAGCTTTTGATGACATGCAATCTGGAGGGAAAGCCCGAACCCAAACTATCCTGGTTTCGGGACAACACCGAAATCACAAATGGAGGACGATATACTATGCTGCTGAAAAAGGACGCCTCAGCCCCAGACCGATATGTAGCAACTCTTACCATCAAGGTACATGCTTTAACAGACTAGGCAATTTAGATGGCTCAACCTGGCCTCAATAGTGTAAGGAATACAGCTAGCACATGATGTTTTGAAATAATTTAAATACAGTTGGTTTCTCAAAAACTATGGATATGTTAAAGTGATCAGAGTTAATGCTTTAAGACCTTGCAAATTTTTGGACCTTGATATCTCAAATATTTATATATGTTGAATTTTTTTTTCCTTGGTCCCATTGATTTTAAACCCTAACAGAATAGGCAAAATTTACATTCACATCAACATGAACCTCTAGAGAAAAAAATTGGCACTTAATAGTACACTATGTTACTCTAATTCTGTACACGGAATTCCTCACATTTTTGGGATGCCTTTTGCTCAGTGGGCATTTTAAATGACCAGGTACCTGGGGCTGTATCTTTTCATCTCCTACGGTACAGCTGATAAAATAATAAGTTCAGCAATAGTTGCTGTAGCTACATGGATTTTATTGCAAAAGAACTTTTAACATGAAGGGTCTCCCCCTGGTTTTTGCATTTTAACAAGTGATAATACATGTTTATCGGGGTAACATGGTGTTGAGTAAACACAAGATCTATCTCGTTATATTCTGTGTGGTGCCATTTTACTTGATTTCAGACAGATAGAAGAGGTGTTAACCCTGTAAATATATACATTGTAGGGTCACTAGTATTTTTTAAAGTCCTTGGAATGGCATTGTGGTAGAATCAATCATTTTTACAGACTTTGTTCAAACTCTTTTTCATTATACATAAGCATCATTTTCATGAACAGAAAAAATGCTTCAATGAAAACACAAAGCATTAGTGGAAAACTTTGATAAAAGGTGCTGTTCTTTCAAAGTGATCACTTCGTTACCTTGGAAACCACAAAAGGCCATTCAAATCTTGACAATTATGCAATTTCTTGGTTTGCTGACAACTGTAATCATATGCTATAATTAATGCTCTAGCCTGCAAGTTAGTGAGGGAGCATTTGCTCTGAGAGATGATAGCAGCACTGCATAGCTCTTTCTCCACAGGAAAGAGATGAAGGTTGTCTGTGAGAATGCATTCCTGAGTAGAAAAAAAAAATAGTAGAAGATATTTCCAGAAGCCTAATATCTTGTGTAGACCTGTTAATATCAAAGCGTAGTGTAAGTTTCAGAGAGACCATATATGGATTCTGAAGGTCTAGCTAGGCTATTGAAAGTTTTTTTTAAGATTTATGTACAAACATATGACATACATACTGATACTCCCATTCAATGATTTTATATGTAACAACTCAGGGTTTTTTTATAGTCAATTTAATGGTATGTATGATGAATAAAACTACAAGCATAACTCCATTGGATGAATCCTATCCAAAATCTGATTTTCAATTTTGAACTTTTTGGGTCTTTACTGGTATTCTCATCAAGTATGCACTATAAATGTAATTACATCTATGTGCAATGACTATAATTCATGGTAATAAGAAATACTGGAACTTTTTATAACATCATTTGATTACATGCAAGTATTATAAACTTCCCAATTAAGGTACATGTAATAAGAAATATTGGAATTTTTAAATGCATCATTTGATTACATGCAAGTATGATAAACTTCCCAATTAAGGTAATAGGAAATATTAGAACTTTTTATAACATCATTTGATTACATGCAAGTATCCATGAATTTCCCAGATGTTTTGCAGATGTGTTAAACTCAGTGGGGCTAAAAAATTAATTTTGGCATGCTCTTGTCAATAATTAAACCTTACAAAAAGTGAGATTGTTAAAATCCTAAGTGATGTTAATGTCTAAAGCGGTGCTCCCAATATCAATCAACAGTAGTGAATAGAGATTTCATAGTTTACCACTGAAAGTTTTAGGTATAGGAACTAATTACGTCAAATGCTCCTGAGGTTATGTCAGGTATATTTAGAGAAATAAACATCTGTACACCCACGTATTCTGTAGTTGATGCGGGGTAAGCAATCTAAAGACATTAGTCGATAAAAAATGATTGGTTAATTACTACACCACCAAAATTCATTAGCATGGCTTAAGGATATAGCTGTATGTTGAAGCCCAGAATTTAATTTTGTCATAGTTTGATCGTTACTAAGACAGAAACTTTTCCAAAGAAGTTCTTCGAAGTTCTTCTCTGATCAACAAAAAGGCCAAGATGCCCTTGAATTTTTTTCGCCCACTTGTGTAAAACACTCCAAGCTAAGTACCTGGAGATTTATGAGAAGGTTTGTTTCAGTTTGATAAAAAATGATTGCTTTTTTATGAAGGTTAATCTGGATTTTGATTAGGACAATGATAGTGAGCCAAGTGAGATTTTTAGATTTAATTTGAATTTTATGGTCTACATTTTTATAGTCATTGGAGTTGATTTTTTTTTTTGGGGGGGGGGGGGAGGAGGATGGAGTTTGTTGAAGTTGGAGGTTATCATATCAGCATGAAGTTCACTCACCCAAGCTTTATCAAGTCAAGGAACAAGAATTTGTTAAGGATTAGGAAAGCGTTGTTAAGGAATTCAGAAATTTTTCAAGAGAAATATGTTTATCGGTTTTTTTTCCATGCTCTATTTCATTAGCGAGATATAGGCGATAGAGATCTATGCACTCTACGCAATAGCAATTGAATTACATTCAAATCAAATGGTGTTTCACAGAGTTCCATGAAACACCTGCAAACGGGTCAGGAGTGGAAGATGCACCAACTGAATTATTATTTTTTTTCTGTTTGAAGTTTTTTATGTTCCCTCGTTTTGATATGTATGAAAGGTTTGATGGCCTGAAGGCTGGAGCAATTTATTAAATATGAGTAGGCTGGTTCTTTATACATGAGTTGGCAATGCCCATAATGGCTTGCTGGTCAGTATAGAGATGCAGTATCTCAGAACATCTGTGTTCTGTGATCGTTGAGTACATGCTAATGTATTACCTCATAACAGATAAACATTCCCAGTATTATTGAGTCTCAATAACTACCAAGTAGGTTTTTCTGATTACTCTCAGGTGCAACAAGTATAAACACTGCAGAGAGATAGGAGATCCCCTCTCCTCCAAGTATCTGTATTAATGCACAGCTAACAAAAATTCAATGATTTTTGTCGTTTTTTTTTATTTTGATACTTCGGTAGATGAATTCCTTCAGCTGCTGAATCCAAAATTTGTGCTGCCTCAGCAGAAAATTACATCCTAGAAATTGGGAAGCCAAATCTGCTTGTGTACAAGAAGTCATAAAGATGTTTGTCTCGGGGCCTGTAATAGAAAGTATAATGGTATCTAAGCATTCACTGGATTTCTGGCAAAGTTTGGCAAGAGGTTCAGTTGGAAGTCAGACATGTATTGCAATCAGTCATGTACTATTAGTGCCATACTGTTCATTATGATGATGGTGACATCGTCCCTTTGTTTTCTCTTTGCCTCTGATAAAGACATGCCGGTATATTTCATTACTAAATGACTTATAAATGTCCCTACCATCTCTCTCTCTCTCTCTCTCTCTCTCTCTCTCTCTCTCTCTCTCTCTCTCTCTCTCTCTCTCTTGTTCTTATTCTCTCAATTTTTCTCAGTTTGTTTGCTCTCTTTCTCTACCTAAATGTAAAAAAAAATAAACGAAAGAAAATCTGTTTTCTAGCTTGATTGAATTCAATGTACATTAATTATTCTCCCCCATTGCAAGCTAGTAGCCTAATACTCATTCGCTGAATTGTGGGTCTTTTTGTGACTCGCTCAAATACTCTGAGTTTTGGCAGCATAATACTAATAAAGATTAAGTGAATTTGTTACAAATTCTTAATGAGTCGGTAAGAATTTTCTAGAAAGCAACACTTGAAACAAGTTAAAGATAGCCCTGAATGATTCTTCAGAATGGGTCTTTCATTTATTTTAATAAGTACTCAAAAACCAGTGGAATGTAAATGTTTTTTTTTTTCAAAAGAAAACTATTAATTGATTTACAAGATAAGTTAGAGTCAAATTCAATGGCTTCAAATTCACATGTCAGATCTAAAAAGATTTCTCGTTTGATTTGAATTAAAGACATGTTATTTCCAACAGATTAAGTTTTGACAATTTAAACTCTGATAATTTGTAGTCTGTATGGTTTTTTATTCCCTATATACTTGTATCAGATGCAATGTTAAAGACTTCATAATCCACAGGAATTTGGGTTAATAGTTTTGAAAGAAAAAATGAGGGGGAAACATTTTTTGTTTTATTTCAAAGAGTGAGTAAAGTTTATTTTCAAGAGAAATAGAGAGAGAGAGAGAGAGAGAGAGAGAGAGAGAGAGAGAGATTTGGGTTGAAAATTTGAGAATTCATCTCTCTATTTGTCATAAATTGCTCAGAATAGAACAATGAAGCAGCTAGGTGTATACTATCTTCCCCACACAATAGAGATTATCAACTCGCATACATGTCTCAAGACAGGAGAATGTTTGCCAAACTGTAGTTGAGGGAGGGAGAGCACAGACATTTAAGGAAAACAGTATCAGCTCTAAGAGAGAAAACATTGCTTAGTGGTGAGTTTTCTCTGCACAGTGTTTGTGTAATCCCACACCAAGCCACTGCAACAAAGGCAAGGGTTGAATAATCAATGCAAAGAAAATACTTTCAAACTTTTATATTTATATTATTTGCTGTCAGGTATCGAATTAAGAAATGCAAATGCAATTAGAGACGACTTTAAGTTATAATGCTATCATTATACATCATATTAAAAAAAAAAAAAGATGGCGAAAAAACATCTAAAAATATTTTTTTTTTATCAAAGTAAACAAGATCATTCATTTCTAAGATGATTTTGCTTAATCAATTAACTTCTTTTACAAATTACAGATTTATGGTATAGATGTTATTAGGATCTTGTGTTCTCAATCTTTATTGCGTTGCGTAATGTTTCCCTGTTAAACGTTTTCTCAGCAGTTGCTACAGTGGTAAAATAAAAGAGGAGGAGATATATGTTCATATCAAAATCCATAAAATCCTATTCATATAAATATATATGTAAGCAAAAGATCGAGATGGGATGGGTTTTTATTTTAAATTATGTTTCTGTGGTGCAGTGAAGAGCAGTAAAAAAATCACCCTGGAGACCTCTAGCTAAATTCACTTATAAGCTAGATCGAGTTTGCGCAAAGGCAATTTGAAGACCATCTTTTATAAATAGGAAAACTTTTCTATTCTCGTCAATGGGAGAATTCTTGACTGATCTCCAATTGATATAAGTCTCCTGGGTGTTTGTTAAAATTTGTTTGCAGCTATTTTGTTTATTGAAGAATTTTTTTTCGAGAATGAAAAAACCCCCAAAAGAGCTGTTTGTTTGTGTGAGCTGGGTGGTTGGCAAAGCTGATACAGAGGAAACATGCTCAGCAATGTTGTATAAGCACCTCCTTCAGCCCGTCAACTCGGACAAGTTCCAGTTTATTTGTCTTGAATTTGATCATCCTCTGATGACTGACTGCATTCCTTCAACACATCCCGTCTACATTCTAGGCATTCTGTACTCTGTGGCTCAAAGAGCCTTACCTATTGGCAAGATCGCAGACCGCAGACAAAATGAACCCCCACGTGGGTTAACAAGGATGGTGGACAGGGCATATTGTCATTGGTCTGGGTTTGCTTTGGGGCTTTGCTTTTTGGCATCAACATCTGGTACATTATGTATTGTCCATGCACTTAGCTCTATAGAGGTTAAATTGCATTACAGTGTTATAATATGAGATCTTTGTTCCCTCTGTGTTAAGAATTTTTACATAAGTGATTTATGTTCCCCTTCCCAAAAATTTTGGCCTAAAATCATCTTTAATCAATTTTATGGCCAAAATGCAAAAAAAATGCACACTTTACTCTCATGTTGGTTTTTTTTTTTTTTACAAATTCATACAATATACACTTTAAAAAGGTTTATATTGAAAATATAGGTATTAAAGTATATTTTTTGAAGCAATGATTAATCAATGTTTTATATATTCCAACTAATTTTTAATGAACCCAATACATGTACATACATTCCTAGTTTAAAAAAAAATGGAGTCTGCGTCTCAGTCAATATTTGTTGTTTACATATAAAACATAGTCTGTAAATTGATGTAATCTTATACACTGGATATCAAAGCTTAGCAATCTGTTTATACTGTCTTAAAATAAAGTTAAAATTTGTTATCTCAAACATCATTATCTCAAATATCAAGATTAAGTCAAAGTGAGACAGTGACTGTAACCTCCCTATCTCAAATCCTGAAATATCTCAAAGTTTGTCTCAGTCCTGTTGAGTTTAAAATGACAAGGTTGGATTGTATGTCCATTGTTTCTTTGTAAGAGTAAATTAAGATACATGTACATGTAGAAAGTAAGAAAAAATGCCTGACATAGCTAATGTATGATTAAATTCCCCATAAATTATTTTTGCCACTTCGATCGCTCTGAAAAACATCTTTGCTTTATTTCAAAAGTCTGTTTTCAAATGTGAAATGCCATTTACCGTATTGAATCAACCATGGAGTTTGAATTATTAGCCCATAGTGGGTGTCGGGAAATGGGGCGAAAAATTGGTATGCACTTCCTGTTATTGTATATGAATACCTATATCAAGGTATATGACAAACTCATGCATTGTACATGTAGTTGCAGAAATAAGTTACCAGCAAGCAGATATATCCCATTGTTTACACTTTGAATTTTTTTTTTACACTTGAATTGAACCCTTCCTATGCAATGGAGATAGCCAACATGGCGAGGATATGCATTTGCCTAGTAGATAATTCTCTGGTGAAAGAAACCATCTGACATGCATTCAATTTGTTATAGGCGTCAAGTCTTAAAGATAGTTTCCATGTTCAAACCAGTGGAAAGAGGAAATTCTTTTATAAAGAATGCATTTATATTGTTAAATAATGCAGATTTCTTGTTTAAAAAAACTGCTTTTCATCCTATAAATCTCAAATGCCATTCACATCCGTAAATTTAAAGAATAATTCACTACTTGTGTGGCAATATCTTTTTTTTTTTGCAACATTAATTCATTTTTTTTTTTTCAATACATGCATAAGATTTTTGAAAATCCTTTTTAAAAAGAACTTGACTCTAATTTTGAGTCACTCTATGACAAACATGTAAATCTTTTACACAGAAAGATTATGTTTATCTCTGTTGACATAACATTCAGACAAAATGATCTTCAAATGATTCCATCACTTGATGGGTGTGCCTTGTACCAGTATTTTTACTGGATGGAGCACTACATAATCCATCACGTGTTATGTAAACACTGAACTAATGACAGCTTCATAAACTGTAACAGATAGGTATGTCATTAATAGTTTGGAATATTGGAACTACTAAAAACTATACAGTTAAGTAAATATAGATTGAACAGTGGCAGCTAAGTAACCAAGTAAACTGTACAGTTATAGCTACATGTAAGTAAATGTAAACTGTTCAAAGTTAGCTAAGTAAACTGACAGATGAAGTAACCTGTAACCTAAGTACATATGTAACTGTATTAATGAGACAGCTGAGTAAAAGTAAACTATATAAACTGTCAACTGTACTGTTACAACTAAGTAAATGTAAACTAGCCAGATCAGTGAATTGGTGAACTGTTAGCTGTACTATGACAGCTAGATGCATGTAAATGTAAACAAGGATCAATTATTGGTGACTGTCACAACAAAGTAAATGTAAACTATATGATCATTTAGTCAACTGTAGTACTGTTACAGTAAGTGAAATGTAACCTGTGAACCAGTAATCTGGGCACTGACACCCACTAGTTTGACTACTTCTTGTTACTTTTATACTTGATCTTGTCATAGTAGAACATAGTTTTTAAATGTTATGGTAAATTTCCATGAATTTGTTTCCATTGCTATTTTATTTGTATATTTTAGGACCCGAAAGCAGACGATGGAGGCCAGTACAAAGCTACAGCTGTCAACGAACTTGGGGAATCAAACGCAACCATTACCCTTAACTTCCAAGGTAAAATATCCCATAGCTGACACAACCATTAGAAATCACATAATCTCTCTTTCTCCAAACATCAACACAAAAATTCACTTGGAAAGATGGTTGTTTTGGTCTTAAAAATGTTTGTAATTGTGCAGTAAGTTTTGCCTCTTTTCGGTGCATTCATCAATCATTTTTTTTAAAACTCTTTCAATGAAGCGAGATATTTACTCATGTGATGCGGGGTGTTGAATTTCTTTCTCTCTTATCTCTGAGACAAGTCTATTAAGAAGCCTTTAAGCTAGATTCCTTGAATTATTGGGGCTCGATGAAAGATTATAAACTTAAATCATTTCTTAATTTTTATGTTCAACAAACATTTAGGACTGATATTATCACACGTTCAGAAGCAGGTTGTCTGCTTTGATTAAATTTGGAAAAATAAAAAAAACTTGGATGTCGGAATCTTCTGTTCATTAGACTCACTGGGTAATTCTAAGTGATCTTTGAAATTAATACTCGTATAAATTCACACAGAATGTTTTAAAAGTGTTTCAAAACATAACATAAAAAGGAGTAAGTTTCTTTTGTATTCACTAGATGTAAGGTGTCAGGAAATTGAAGTTTATTGGGACATGTTTACATTAATGAAGCACAATTGATAGATTTACGAGGGGATCTTATAATGTAGGCAGCTGCTCAGTGAATTCAGCCAAGATTTTTCATATTTTTTCCTGAGTCTTATCAGCTAGAAGTCATACAGAGGAATATTCCCATAAAGAAATGATACCCTTGTCAAGACTCAACGGGAAAAACCCTGTCTGTAGTATTTTGTATACAGGTGTCATTGAATAATTGCAGGCAGATATCAACAAGGATTTACAGTTTTAAAAATTTATTTAAGATTTTAAAAAGAGCCAATTTAATTTGCAGTTTAGCAATGTGGAGCTCAAGACAGATTGATAATTTTTTAGAATATTGTCAAATTGTCAGATATTGGTCATTCAAGTATTCTGGTGCACGATTTTGTGCCTATTATTTTTGTTAAACAGAGTGTTTTAAAAAAAGAGATGAGAATATTTCTCATTGATAAGAAATTTTCCATGTTGAATGATCAATAATATTTTTCAAGACTACTGATTTGCTTTAACCCCCTGCTATTTTCACTATAAAAATCTGTCATGTAATGGTAAGGAATAATGTTTTTCGCACATTTAATCCTTCATTACCAAGGTTATATGATTCTGATATATTTCATCTATAACATCCTGACTACACTTTCAGTTCGCCACGGCCTAGCGGTAGCAATGATTATTGGTGAGATAATATTGTCCTTGATGTTGTCACTACACGAGTGTGACCACGCCCCTCAGTGTATCCACACACAATCCGTAATCCATAATCCGTCCCATACACATGTATTTGTACACCATCCAGCTTCATTAATACTCATGTATATCCAAAACTGTGGAATCATTAGAATTCATGGTGGCTCAGTTTTTTATGGACTTGATGGGTCCCTCTAACCAGAGACATAAATAACTGATAATAATAACATAATAAATGTTATTTGGGTCTCTGCTTTAACCCATGAACTTCCATTTTCAATGAATTATGAAGCACATCATGCAAGTAAATCCATGCTTTTTTGTCCCTATGACTCTGTGAAAAATTGACAATCCACATAAAATTTTTAATGATTCCGCAGCACTTTCTGTTTATCCTCATCCATATCTGTATGTCCAATACCATCCATATGCTCTCCATTGGTTTCATCCATATGATCTGGCTAATCCATGTGTCTGAATACCTGGAGTGAGGTGGAGTTTTCCACATCCTCCATGCAATGTTGTATATATAGAACATAATATAGTACAATCAGTGTTGTACTTTAATATTCATGTTGTCATGATGTATGTTTTGTATACACAAACTTGGATCACCTTTGTTTACTCTTCCAACAGTTTTTTTTCCAGTTTTCAGTCCTTCATCCATGGGAATTCCCCCCTCCAAACTGTCCATATCTTACACAAAACTTCATAGCATTATTGTTTACTTCCAACATTTTTTTCCAGTTTCTAGTCCTCCATCCACAAGGATCCCCCCTTCAAATTGTCCAGTTTTAAAACTATTGTTATGATGTATGATAAAGCAGATTTAATACTTCCAACTCTTTATTCCAGTTTGCAGTCCTGATATGCACGGGGATTTTTTTTTTTTCAATATTACCCAAACTTTCTTTTTAATGAACAGTTGTAATTGGTGTACTGAATTATAATTTGTTAAATAGAAAAAAAAATTAAAATAAAAGATTTTCTTTCTTATGAATTAAGATCTTGTTTAAATTGCATGTTGTCATGTGTAACCACTCTGATTTTCAAGAAAGTTTTATTGGTATACATATGAAAAAAAGTTGAATGAATCCATGATAAATGACTCTTTCTACAGGGTTGGAAAAGCCAAAAGGAACTCCACCGACCTTCAAAGAGAAGCCCAAGGTCAACCAGCAGGACAAGAACCTGGTGGTGGAGTGTAGCTGTAACGCTTCTCCCAAACCGACCTTGACCTGGTACAAGGACTCCAAGGTCCTGATGCAGGGGCCCCGCTACAAGATGCGCTCCACCGACAAAGGAAATGACTACACATTTTACCTTGATATTTTGGTGAGCGGGGAGATATTTAGCTAGAAATTATCCCCATGCCTACTTTGTATTGTTGAACTTTGATAGCTTGAATTGTCCAGGGTTTCCTTTAACATCTCTGAGATATCCCAAAATTTGAGATATCAGGGTTCAATTGTACCTTGAAATGGTGGTCTGTTTTTCCAAAACCTCTTTCACGACATCCATAGTATTTTATACACTGTAATTATATATATGTTGGAGATACCAAGTTTAATAGGAATATATTGGTTTTAAAAATATTCATGTAGATTCAAGCAATATTATGGAATGAAATAAGCATGACTTTGAGTGTCAGGAGAATTAAGCAGTTTAATTCCTGCAATCTTAATTTAATTGATTTTTTATGAATTTACATTATTAATTAATGTTTTAGAATTTCTCTGCGGCTGACAGTGGTAACTACAAGGTCGTTGCTAAGAATGATGCTGGAGAGGGCACAGCCACCATTAACATCAATCTAGAACCGTGAGTATACAGTCTTTATTTTATACAGCATCCTTCAATTGACCTTGTGAAAAACTCTAATCTTAGAGATATGTTTGTGTTACAAGTGTGAATTTTCATTGAAACATACAATAACTTTTAATTAGAATGGTAAATTGACCATTCAAGATGTAGCTCCTTAATGCTTTGAAGTCCTCATCTTCCCATTAGAGAAAAATGTTGATTAAATTAACTGAATTTATCGAATAAAGACTTAAGACAATTTTTCAAAACTAATTGTATGAAACATTTACGTGAATGAAAAGGAAAATTATGTAATTATATTTGTTGCATTTTCCAAGCCATGAAGGCTAATTGTCTTTATATGCATGGAGTTACCTCCCCTTTTACTTATATTTCATTAGTTGTTATCTGAAGTTTGATGTTGTTGCAGTAAGCAAGGTTAATTAAGCTTCCAGGAAGAAACACTTACAAAGTCATAAATCAAAAGTGCCTGCTAAATGAGTGCAATCTTATGCAGTTAAACTCGGGTAACCTAGATAAAGATGCAATCGGTGGCTGATATTTCCACATCTAGCTGTCAGTAAATTAATTGAGTTCTCTCAAAGCCGATTTTCTGGAATCCCAGATTTTTGATGTATTTGATGAAGTTTTCACCAGCAATACCTAACGCCACATGGGGCACAGATGTGTGGAAGCTCAATAAATGCAATTTGTTGTCCTGCACAGAAGCTTATAAAGATAAGACAATATAAATTTGTTACCTTGTTGCTCTGTGGGGTCAAGGCTGTTTGAGGGAGGCTATCGTAAGAGCTATTTATGTCTTTTTAATTGCTACTTTGTTTCAACATGAATGGAAATTCTGCCTGCTGTACCATCCTAGCTAGCAGGAACTTACTACAAGATAAGCCAGTTAAATGGGATTAAATTTTCTTAATTTTTTTTCTCTTTCCCAAGAGTTTGTTTTTTATTAAGTGTATGTATTTTCACTAACAGACAGGATGACCTATTAGCTTAATTCAGCTCTTAATTAAAGGTCCTTTATAAATTATCATCACAATTACCAAATAATGATTGAATATATTCTTTTTCTCTATAATGTACAGTAATTATTTGCTTGATGGTCATACTACAAGTCTATAATGAAACCTGATAATAAGATAATTAATAATTTTTCTGTAACCCAAACCTGATGAGACTATTTGAATCGGAATATTAATTTTTACTGTTTGTTTAAGTCCTTAGTGTGCATTTACAGTAAAACACACTTATATGTACAGAAAAAAACACACAAGTCTTATAATGATTTGTCAGGAACAGTTTTGAACTGTTTTATCACATTGCAATTCCTTATATCCAATAAGCTTTTAATACAACTGTATTAAAACTGGGGGTTGGGGGTGGGTGGGATGGTTAAAATTACTTCACTGTAATCAAAAATACATTATAAGCAAGTCCACTTTATCCATGTTTCATTGTATTTGGAGTTTTTCTTGATTTTTAAATAAAGCTGAGCATCTTAATTACTATTGTTTTAACTATCCTCATATGGACTTGGACTTTATATTTAATATTTGCAGACCAAAAGAGAGTCCGCCCTCCATGAAGGACATGCCAAATGTCCGCTTGGTGGATAACGGTAAAAAGCTGGTCTGTGATATGAGAATCAACTCCAAATCCAGGCCAACTACCATGTGGTATTTTGGAAACTCCTTACTAAAATTGGGAGGGCGCTATAGGATGGACGTTAAAGAAGAAAGCCCTGGAGTTTTTCTCATCTTCCTTGAAATTGCAAATGTTAGTTTTCATCTATTCTGAGTGACTGGACCAAAAAGAATTTAAAAAGATATAAAATTGCACTGATAATCATTCAGTTCGTAAGGAACTGTGAAAATAAATTGTTTTCTGAAAGAAAATTCAATATGATTGTATCTTCTCTGTATTGTAGCCAATGGATTCTGACTCTGGGGATTATAAATGTATCATCAAAAACCCAACAGGGGAAATTACTACCACTGCAAAAATCAACATGAAAGGTATAGATGACAACTATAATACACTTTTAATTGAATCTGTAAGCTGGCATGTCCTATTCTGTTGAACCATTATTCCATCAAAGAATTTCATGCACAGATATTCCTCAGAAGCGTCATGTCAAGAGTGTGCAATGTTGCAAATAGGAAAGTTTCTCCTTAATTTGTCAATGGATATAAAAATATGAAACTTTTCTGATTTGATTGCAGCTCTTATGCCCCAGGTTAAGGGTGAACCTGCCAATTTCTCCCAGAAGCTGTCACCAAAATCAGTAACTGAAGGAGAGGCTCTGGACCTGATCGCCAAGGTAACAGGAACTGAGCCAATCACGGCCACTTGGTCAAAGGACCGCAAGCCAATCAAGGACTCCGATGGCTACAAGATCTCCTACGACAAGGGAACCTGTCGTTTGTACATAGCCGATGCCAAACCTGCAGATTCGGGAGAATTCAAGGTGGAAGTCAAAAACCAGTTTGGATCTGCCTTCTGCTCTGCAAGTCTTGGGGTCAAAGGTTAGTGAAGTGTCTCAAAAGGATGGAAATCTCATTGAGTGGCCATCATATACCATGTGTTCTTGATGTGGACCAAGCAATGTAAATGTTGATTAAAGGGTTTCTAGGTAATATGGTGTATTGCTTTGTTTGCTTATTCCTCAATTGGCTTAAATTAGCCTCATGAAAATATTTACTAGCAGAGCTATTGCAGCTTATAGTGCCATGTCAAAGGAATATGTTGTTTTGTATTTGAATCTTTTTGAGCCTATTTAAAATTTTGACAGGAACAAATGAATATACGGTAAAATATGGAAAGATGAGTATAAAGTATGTAATGATTGATTTATTACAATTTACAGCTGCACCGAAGAAACCAGAGGAAAAGAAACCAGAAGAAAAGAAACCGGAGGAAAAGAAACCTGAAGAAAAGAAAACTGAGGTAAAGATTTAAAACTGTCTATTGTGCTGATTAATTAATTTAACTAGTTTTTTTAATGAAAAAAACTTTTTTTGTAAATGACTGTTTTGGTCTTTGCAGAAGAAAGAGGAAGTTCAACAAAAAGGTAGGCTCAAGATTTGGAACAGCTTTTTAATTGATAAATATGAATTAAGAAAAAAGTACCAGATTGTCTTGACAATGATAAGAATTGTTTTTAAAATAACGAAAGCCAATGATAAATATGAAATAAAGAAAAATACCAGATTCACTTGTCTTTGGCAATGATAATAATTGTTTATAAGACAATAAAAACTAAAAAATTTTAATATTAATGGGGAAAAACCTTGAAGCTTTTCTTAAATGCGACAAAATTCAAAAAAAGATTTTAAAGTTGAAAAAAATTCTTTAAAAAATTAATTGATGTAGATGGAGATTATAAGAGATCAACTGAAATTATTTGAAAAACAAAGTTTCCTCTAAAAAAAAAATTTTGTTAAGTTAATGCTGCAGCTAGGTTATAACTTTAGTTTGTATATATAGACTCTGAGCTATAGGACAGTTATGTCATCTGTATTGATTGAAATTTCTAAATAGAACTGCATAGACTGCTTGGGTTATTATTTTGATATGTGTGTGGAAATCTATCGTGCCTGCCACTGTCTTCAGTAATTATTTTCTTTTATTTTTAAATTTTTTACATATATATTAACATTTTACCGGCATGTTAGTTTCAAAAAAATCTTTTCTTTAATTTTGATTTATTTTCTCTCTCCCTTATATTTGATCTATATAGTTTTAATTTAGTTGATTCACAGTGTTTCTTTTGATTTTGATTTTTATTTCCTTGTCTTTTCCTCTTTCTTTCTTCGTACACCTTACCTGTTAAACAACATTAGTTGAAACACCTAAGGCTCCTGAAAAGCCTAAAGAAGAGCCTAAGGCTCCAGAAAAACCCAAGGAAGAGCCTAAGGCTCCAGAAAAACCTAAGGAAGAGCCTAAGGCTCCTGAAAAACCTAAAGAAGAGCCTAAGGCTCCAGAAAAGCCTAAAGAAGAGCCTAAGGCTCCTGAAAAGCCTAAAGAACAGCCTAAGGCTCCAGAAAAACCCAAAGAGGAGCCCAAACCAGAGGCCCCTAAAATTGTTATAGATGATGAAGGTAAATGTTGGTCGATAGAAATTCCCACACTACGGTCACTCCATACTCCCCCCTCTCTGTTGTCATCTTATATGGGTAAGGTGCCCCCCTCCCTACATGTTGTGGTCCGTACGTCAGTCGTTAACAATGTTAATATTTTTCTTGTAAATAATGTCATTTGTCAACAGCCAATAAGAATTCACCAAGGCAATTAAAACCATATCAGAAGAAACCTACCACCATATTGGAAGAGGGTAAGAGAGTCTGGCTCTGAACGTCAACAGGGTGAAAAGTCTTGTGTAGATGTTGTAAGCGTGATGTACTGAGAGAGATAAATATATACGTGTTGAAATGTTTGAAATGCACAAAAATACTTTTACAGAAGTTATAACAGCTAGTTTTGATCTTCCATAGATAATGTTAACATCAAGATTTTAAATAATTTTTTTAGGCATGAAATTTGATTAAGCACCTCTTATGAAATTACTGTTTTGACTTGGTACATCATTATATTCCATTTGTTACCATATGTACTAACAGTATAAAAATTGTTTCGTACTTATTTAAAAAAAAAATGGAGAGAAAAAAAAAAGAATTGAAAAAATGATCACCCTGTTGACAGCATGAGATATGTACAGTAAAGCTGTAAATTCTATCATAACACTTGTGTATACACTGCTTGTTATATCAATATAGGGGAACTATCCTGTAGAAGATACTCATGTTGTAGACTGTACTAAGGGAAATAACTTGCACAGTTCTGGTGCATGATTCACTGTACGTACGCACTTCAGCAGTTGGTGGGCAAAATGTCTATGTAATGGATGATTATTTCTAACCTGTACATGTGTACATTGTCTGTAGGCTTCTTTTGTTACAATGTGTAAATTACCTTCTTTTTTATCTTCTATTTCTAACATTTGTATTTATAATATATATAAATATGTACATTATGAATTCTTATAGCTCTCTTTTGTCTAAAGCAATGTACCTTATTTCCTTGCACAATTATTGATGTTGGTACTAATTTTACTTAGATCATACAAAATATCAGTTTTCTTTTATAGAAAAATTTATAATCTATTTTTTTTTTGCATTATTTTATAGACTAGATGCTATGATATACCCCTTTCAACTATCAAATATATATGTCTTCTTTCAAAACTTTGCACTTTTATCCATTGTGTTTTTTAAGATATATGTGTGCGTTATGAAATGAAAAATGAGTATGTAGATCAGTTAAGTGTATATTTACATGTATATAGATGACACATTTCTAGGCAGAATATTTCTGCTGTTATATCTGCATTGATGCCCTTTTACAAAACCTTTGTGTAAATGCACAAAATGAAACTATTTATCCTTAAAAGTGACCAATGTGTTTCAGATATATAGATCCCAACCTTTTAAGTAGACATAAAATACATGGTTACTGTCTTAAAATATATGTGATATTTTGGTGAAGGTAAGAAAATGTTTTCGACCAGGCTCTGCAAGCCTAGCCCTCAATCATGTTGTCTTACCCTTATCCAAATATTGCTTAGATTTCAAGACAATTAACATGTATTTTGTTTATCCTGTAACAAAATATCATGATTAGATGCTTTAAACAAATTGTTTTTGACAATTTTTTGGTGCATATCCGCAGTTGAAACCACGATGCCATGGTGTAAACGAAGCAAAAAAGAGATGATGTCACTATATATTACGACAGATAAATGCACAAGGCTATATTGGGGCATTGACATAATATATAGCTTTGCTTTATTGTGTTCCCTTTATTCCGACAATGCAAGGGGTAGTTGCAGGATAAATAAACTTCATGCTTTTGACTATATTGATATAACAGCACATCTGTATGTACAATTATGTTATGATCATAAACTAGCTGATAATTAAATAACTTTGGTTCCAAAAGACGAGATCCATGCTATTATCAATTCGGAAGATGGATACGAGGCTGACGATGATAAACCCGACATTCCACTAATCATAGCGAACAACGGTAGGTATAGATATATAATCCGGAAACATAGCAGGGCTTGGTGTTGTGAAAGGCTCTCACGATATAGTGACTATGTCGGCTGTAATGATATAGTTACTATGTTGGCTCTAACAGTATAGTGACTATGTTGTGAAAAAACTTTGGTTCATGTAAACTGCTTCATTTTTATCATTTGATGATATATAAGCACAAGAATGATGTTTTATTTGGAACTAAGCTATATATTTACATTTGTTCATCAAATAAAAAAAAATATTTTTTCAAAAAAAAAATTATGATTATAACGAAGAATTACTGTCTTACCTACCCTCAGAAATCAGGTATGTATTGTTTATAAACTGATAAAATACATGGAAATAAGTTTTTATACATTTATTTGCTATATATCATATAATAGTACAGCAATATGTTATCCCTTATATAGCATAGATTACATATACATGTAGCTCCCCTATATATACCTGCATTTATTTATGTTGTTGCATGAACAATATTATTTATGAAAACCCATACCATTTTATTTATAATCAATATTGATTTTTCCCCATTTCTTTGTATATGAAATTTATATGTTATCCAGATGTGATTATTTTGTCATATTCCTTTGAACAGTTTTATATTATGCTTTAGATAGTATTACATATTCTTAGTTTAAACTTGATTTTTAAAATTATTTCCTTTGTAGAAGGTACACCTGAAAAGGTATGTTTATTTTATTGCTCATAGTAAGTGTTGAATGCAGCTATAATACTCAATAAATCATTCAAATTCTCTCAAAATACAATCCATTGATTCTGATAAACAAGTTTCTAATAATCAATGTAAGTCATTCATTAATTTTGAATATTGATAGAACGGAGAATATGAAACACAGGGGCCTAAGAGAATTGTTGTTAAGAAGAAACAATCAGCTGTAGATGCTCCTAAGAAACTCGACGGTCCTACCCATAAATTCAAGGGAAAACCGTCCAATCAGAGTGTGGATGAAGGTATTAGGAGTGATAACGATTTTCTAATACAGTTAAGCTTTGATACCTCGAACACTGATATCTCGAATACAATGGATATGTCGAAGTGATTTGTAAGTCCCAACCACTTATTTTTTAAGTATTTCACCCTTGATATCTTGAATACTTGGATATCTTGAACTATTTACACAGTCCCATCTAGTTCGAGATAACAAAGTTTTACTGTAATTACAAATAAAAATCCAAGTGTATTTTAAGGAATCAGAGTTTTTTCAGTGTACATTGTTATACAAAACATGATTATATTGAATTTTTTAATTGTTGATTTTTTATAATACGGGGCATGTTACATATATATTGAATATTGTACATGTTTGTTTGATTGTGAATTTTATAAGTTTAAAAGAATGATGGGCATTTTTTTTTTTTATTACTGATTGAATTGACTGTATGATGACAGGAAATGACATTTCGTGCAAGTTGGACATCGAAGTGCAGCCTGATGCACCTGCCCCCGCTGTTAAATACTTACGCGGTGGCCGAGAACTAAAGAACGACAGTCGTACCAAAATCACCACCCAGGGAAACAAGAGTACCATGATGATCAGACGTTCACGATTCACAGATGAGGCTAAATACACTGCCATCTTGGAACAAGATGGTGTCCAGGTGGATGAGGCAACATGGAGTGTGTTTGTGAAAGGTAACTTTCTCTTTTCTTGATACTGTATACAGGATTATTTTCGCCAATGTGTTATTTTCACCCTCTACGCTTGCAAATGGTTTCACCCTGTCTTAAATTTGCCCAGATATGCTTGTGTACTAAAGAAGTAGCTTAGAACATTGGAATTCGCCCAGTCTTAAATTTGCCCACGGGCGAGGGCGAAAGGGGCGAAAATAAAATGGGGGCGAATATTTCCCTGTAAACAGTATTTTTTTCAGTCTCCAGAAGTGGTATTTAGTTTAATGTTTGAATTTTCTGTGTTGCCAAATCAATTCTTGTTTATGGATGATAGATGCAATGACATTGTTATTCATCATTTCAGATCCCAAGGACTCACAACTGGATTACAGAAATCTACTGAAACACAGGTTTATTATTCTTATAATGATATCAAAAAACAAATATGTTTTTTAAACAAATCTATAATAGATTTCATTTTATTTATAGAAAGTAATTGACAAGTCTTTCCTTGATCTATTACTGGCGTATGCTTCAATTCACTCTTATTTCATAAACTATTTCAGAGATCACAAGAAAAATGAGAAAGATGATGAGGATATTGACTGGGGATCACTTAAACCAGGTACAGTCATTACAACAGATTTCTTCCTTTTTTTTAAAAAGCGAGCTAAATGTATTCCCCTTGAAAGATGAAATATCCGTGAATATTGCTGTTGAGCCAATTATTTTCTAGATGGGTTACAGACATAATGAGAAGGCTGATTTTTGTTGTGATATATTGACTAATTTGAAATGGATCCTTAAGAAATCATAAAAAAACCACGTTTTGCTTACTGCGCATTATATAACAAGCCAATTCAATATACTGATGCCAACTTTCTGCAAATCTTCACTTGCCATGTGTCATGTAATTAATTTCAATTTCAGATTTGCCAAGTATGTTTTATGCAGAAATAAGTGCGGTTATCCATATGCATTGCGCTGTAATGTACGGCAGTTCAATTTTTGTGCGCTAGCAATTATTTAGTCTTCCGTATTATAAACGGGTGCCTAGCAACATACTTTGTAGCCTATTTGTAGTCATTTGTGCGCTGTTGTCATGTCTGCGATTTTGCTGCACGGAGCACTTCAAATATTCCTAAATTCAATATCACAGATCTTTAGATATATAATATTTACTGTTATAAAGACTTGTAGTTATTTATTTTAAAGCTGTTATTCCACAGTTTAAAGTTTAAGCTTCAAATCAAATTTGAGTTTTGAATATCAATTTTTCCCTGAAAATTCCTCAGTCTTGTTAGAAATCTACATAATTAGCAATTTTTTTTTTTAGAAATTAGTGTTAGAGGTGACAATATTTAAAACAGGAATAATAGTGATTTATCCCTGCAAGAGTTGTCTCCCTTAACAAAGGAACTTTCAACCTTAATTATTTAGAATGATAGTAAAAGGTAAGGGATTTTGGGTATGATCTGAAGTGCTCTGACATTTTTCACTCTCATTCTTATTTCATAGTGATAACTTTCTTAATGGTAACTTAATATAGCAACTTTTCACTCTAATCTCTCAAGATTATTAATATCTCTTTATTAAAACAGCAGATTTTTGCAGTTTGATATGATTGAGTTTTTGCCATAATTATTAGATAGAGTTCAATTTTGAATATATGTAAATTCATGGGCAAAAAAAGTAGAGAGAAAAAAGTTTTGAGATGGTTTTGAAGTTAAAGAAACTTGAAAAAACAATTTAGGTTTGCAGAAACGGTGTGTTTGATATGTAGATTTAGGGATTAGAATAGTAAAATAATATTAAGTAAAAAAAGCAACAAATAAAATTATGGATATTATTATAAATTGCAAGAAAAGTCATTTTAAAAGATGCTAAAAAGTAGTAAATTTGATGCCTTGAGGAATTGCCAATTTAATGTATTTGTTGTTGCAATAAGTAGACTCTCGATCTCTACTTTTGTTCTTTGCTTATTCAGGCAGTAACCAACAAAACCCATCTCTTCAGTCTAAACCCCAATCCATGGGTTTGTATCTGAACAACGATATCTTGTGTGAATTTTTCTTTCGTTGTTTGATGAATCCTGTGGTTTGAATTATAAACCAGAAGGACTATGTCATTTTATCTGGTTTGGTGCAGGAGTAGATTTTTTTTTCGGAAAAATATGAGCTTGAATTTCTTTTGTACCTGTTACATGTGTTTTCTAAAATATACAGACTTGATATTTCTTTCAGATGTTATAAATCATAAATCTTATACGAGAAACTCAATTT
The DNA here is from genome assembly GCF_963853765.1 of Magallana gigas. Taxonomy (NCBI): domain Eukaryota; kingdom Metazoa; phylum Mollusca; class Bivalvia; order Ostreida; family Ostreidae; genus Magallana; species Magallana gigas. The sequence goes on along the minus strand of NC_088857.1, from coordinate 21,047,865 downwards.
TTGCCATTGGTAAGGAGAAATATATTATGTAGAGAAGAAAAGAACAATTATATACTCTCGGAATTCTGTGTGCATAAATTCTATGTGCATAGATGAAATTAATTTACATAAAATTAATGTATATTATAGTCTGATATTCATTATCTATCAAATATGACTTGTCGAACGAAACTTAGACTTCATTAAGAGGGTTAATAATATAGCCCTATGTAGCATGATGGAAAATTTTAGTCTACATGTATGATAGAACTGATGTACAATCTTGAAAAAAAATGTATACTAGGAAAATTCAAGCTCATTCACAGAAAATTCAGTGTGAATATTTTTGTAGACTTTTGGGTTTTATTTCATTTGAAACAGGGTGGCTCTGATGCTATTGTAGAAGTATGATATTTTATGGAGAAGTTAAGTAACTTTGATTCTTGAAAAAAATAATCAAATTATATTTTTTTTGAAAAGTTAAGTATTCAAATTTCAACTGCATATTTTTGATAGTTAATATATGTATTGCACAAATTGTTATACTGCATCTATAAATGCAGAAATAAAATTGAAACTAAAATTTCTCCTTTTGAAAATAAAATGCTTCTACACTACATATAATGTTTAGTAGATAGAGACTTCTCATTTGCATTTTAGCGCTTTAGCACAGAGCAAACAGCTTTTATTCATATATCTCTTTAGCCTTGGCAGTTTGAAAGAAACTCTTTGGAATATTTAGCCATGAATCTCTTCCTCATTTATTTCTATCTTAGTTTTGCAGTGATGATTTTATCAAATCTCTAGTAGATTAGTACTAGTAAAAGTAAATATTTTATTTCTCACAACATTTTTGACAACAACACTTTAAAAGGGGAACAATCTGAGATTTAGATTTCTTCAAATTAATAAAAAAGATTTTAACTCATACTGTTGTCAAATATGTTTTGTAGTTCAGTCATAGAAATGTCTTTCTGTGTTATATTTCTTAATATTTTTGTACACCTAGCATTTTTTGTGTATTAGATAGAAAATAAACCTTAATATTCTGTTTAATCAAATTTTTCCCCCTCAAATTTATTTATGTAGAAAGTAAATTTTCATTGTTTATATTTTAAAGAGCAGTGAGCACTCATTTCACAGTGGCGTCGTAATTAATTAAATCACAGACCTTCCTCGTCTCACAAAGTCCTTCGTTGTTTAGTTAGCTGCCTCCTTATATGACAAAATCCCTTTTTATTTCAAAGTAAAAGCACAGAATTAGGAGCATATTGTTAGAGAATGAAGATTAAATTTTCCTTCAAATTTTTGTACGGTCAGATTAATTTGTATTTATGAAATCTTTTTTCGCAGTGGACAAGAAAGGCAGACGTCCTTCCGAGATCGAGATGATGAAGAAACAACTGAAGAAAGTTCCAGGAAGTGACAGTGAAGATGAAAAGGTAAGAACTCAGGTTTGCATGTAGAATAGTGTCAGTTATTCCATCTGCAACTTTAAAAGGGCATTTTTCGTCATAATTTCGATCGACGTTTCAAAAAAGTTAGGCTTAAATTATATAGAAGTGCTTTGAAAAAGGGAAAAAATATAAATGTGAACACAAGAAATATTGCAAATGAATGTGGTATAATCTCGAGAAGTTTTAATTGAGATTGCTCGCTGTAGACTCGCCTACGTCAAGCATATATGACAGCTCAATATTAGCCAGAGTGTACATGTGTGTACTTGATTCCGTTTTGTTGCAGCTCCGTTCATCTAGTGGCCAAGCCATAATTTATGAGGAAGAAGAGGTATTATAGAGAGTCTGACCCTAACATAAAAAAATACAATTAATCCATTTAATCTGAATTAAATTACTCCTAGAAGCTTCCTCTTCACTCTGACCACTGAAGCGCACACTCTAGAGTAACAAGCCAGATCTTCCAGTCAATTCTTATTTTTGATCGTATTGCAGAGGCTGCACAGACTTGATTGAATATGCAGAACTTATTTTGTTGTTCATCTCTTAGCAGTAACCTTTAATTACTATTTTTTTCTTTTACATTGTTAACAACTTGAAAGTTGCCTTTGCACTTTAGAAACTTCACTAATATATCTCAGCAGTCCTTAATTCATCACATTAATATTAACCATTTTTTTTTCTAGCATCTTTAATTCTTCCTGTATCTATATCAACAGCCCTGTAATAAAAAGAATTGCAGAATGCTGAGAATTTTTTTTTGTTTACATTCATTATTTAGTTTATGTCATTATTGCTATGTAGAATAGTTATCGATGATTGATGAATTGATTTCTTCATGATTGATTGAATTTACAAGTGCCCAAGTGTGGGTCCCTCAAGGCGAGGTTCACTGATCTCGGACGATCAACCTCAACCCTATTATCCGTCTCGCAAAGACCTGTCTCAGCGTCGATGGTCCAATGCCTCGACAGATTCGCAGGGGGACCCCTTCCATGTGGTTCTGAAGCACAGAAAAACTGTTGATAAGGCAGGTCCAGCGTGCCTGCATTGGTTGTAATTGTCAGTTTGTGGTGTGATATAGCCGTGGAGAACTGATCTGACTAAAATAACGATGTTTTTCATGATGAGAACTGCCTCTTAGAGGTTTTCTTTTTTGCAGTGAGGTTCAATTAGAGGTGTGGACTTTAGACCACTGGACAGTGTCTTACTTACCAATCAATGTTGGGTGCTTTAGTCTGTCTGACAACCTATGCTTCGATACTGGAACATTTATCATTTTATGTTCATGTATTTACATGTATATGTGCTTTTTCTTTTAATTGATAAATCCTCTGATTTTGTTCCTTTATATTTGTTTTATTTTAGTTAATTTTTTTTTCTCCAAAGAATTTGTATTAAACTTTTGTGAACAGTTTTCCACTAAATTTAAATTCTGAAAAACAACTTGAAGGGCAAATCAGAGGATTCATTAGCTGTAGATTATTTGGCTTACACCCCTAGTAGCTAATAGCTAGCTATAGACTAGAAAGTTAAGTTTGTCTGTGTGTGTGTTTTCATCAGGATAGAGGCAGTAGAAGACAGTCGGTTGAAACGCTTGATATTCCAATTAAAAAACCATCAGTTGACAAGCTGGAGGCAATAGAGCAAAATCGTAGGTCCTCCATGCAGCAGCGCAGGGCGTCTTTGGTAGAGCTCATTCCAGACTGGCCAACTCTCCAGCACAGGGAGGTCAAAAAAGAGGTATAGGACATATAAAGAGTATAGCCCTAACCACTGATCACTCCTTTCTAGCTTCTATATGCTTTTAACACACTTGATAACTTTTCTACACACTTCACTTGAATTCTTTCCTTCACTTCTGCCTTAATCAAAAAGAATGATCATTCAAACCATCTTTTCCCATTTTGCTTGCAATAGCAAATTTTACAATGTCATTTTATATTTAAACTGTCCTTCCACTTTTCTTTTGTTTCTTTGTACGATCTTATAAGATAAATCCTCCTACAAATCTTTTTTTTTTTTTTTAAGAAAAATACTCCATTTTTGTTTGAATGATACCAACACATGCTTATAGCTTGACAACCAGCACAAAATTTTTATTTTAACAATAAATATACCTCCAATAGACCAAATATTGATTTATATGCATATACCTTTAGGTATAGAGAGTTTTTTTTTCTTCATTTTCTGTACAGTATTTACTTTCTAAAATTCCTCAAATATAGAATTTCAGGCACTTAGCAAGGTGAACATATTTTTCTTTAGGTTAGCAGCATGGCTTGCAATTTTTCTTTTAGTTAAATGTTTTTAGACTTTGCAGTGTTTAAATGTTAGTTAATTACTTTAATTTCTTATGTATTTGAAATATAACTTTGGTAAGTACTTGTAATTGCCAGATCTGCATTGTAAGAAACAATTTTGATATACAATGTTTATATTGATCGTTTCGTTATAAATAAAACAATCCAAACTTTTTATCTTTATAATGAATAAATAAAGATATTTCAGCTGATTGAGAGTGAAATAAAATGAAGCAAATTTTTAATTATTTTTTATTACCAGTGCCTATGGTGTTTTTGTTTACATTGACTAATGCTGACTCCATTCACAGGAACCGGACAAGTTCTTGCAAGATCTGCAGGACATGAAAATCAAAGAGGGCACAAAAGAAGCCGTCTTCTCCTGTGAATTTGTCAAACCCAATGCCAAACTCAAGTGGTTCAAGAACAAACTGGAGATCTTCAATGGTCACAAGTATCATTTCAAAAATGAGGGCAACATTTACAAACTCATTTTACACAATGTCAAATTGGAAGATGGCGGAAAGTACACTTTGGAGTGCAATGGTGTCAAAACTTCTGCTTGGTTGTATGTTGAAGGTAGGTTACCAGTTGATTTGGGGTTTTGGGGGAAATTATATATACTGATACAAATTTGAAAAAAGTCTTAGTTAATTAAGGCAGCAATCAGGAAATCAAAATAACCATTGCATTACACCCATCAGCGCTCAATTTTGTCCACTTGCCCCTGCGCCCTTGCTCCCAAACTCCTAAACCCCATGCAATAAAAAGGTCTTAGGAAATTTCAGGTATTAATTTGACCAGAACTTCTCTTTCTTTTCTACACTCTTTTCTTTTTTCTGGTTGATTTTTATTATCATATTATGCAAATATTTATATTATTAATATATATACTGCATGACACTTGATCTCTGCATGCGATGTTTTAGAGAGATTTATGTATTTTATGAATGCATAGGTTTCTTTAGCAGCGCTAGTATTGAGGGCATATTTTAGCAGCGTTTTTTTTTAGATAAACTTGCTTGAAGTACTAAGTTCGCCTTGTTCTGTTAAAAAGTAAAAGTATTCAGCAAGAAGAATTATTTGAAAGATACCACTGAAAGCAATCGTACTGCAGAATTTTTTTTTGTAGTTTTCAAGTTGCATTTGGAAAAGTTTGAGAACAATTTTTTTTTGGGGGGGGGGGGATTTGAAATTGATTGTTTTATTAATTATTGGAATCATTTTTAAACGCAACTTTCAAAACTACAAGACAAAATTTCTGAGATGTGTATTTCCAAATATTTTTCTCACATAAGTAAAACTATTTTACAGCCAAAGAGCCTGAATACTTCTTCACACAAAAACTCCCAGAGAAATACTCTGTCACAAGAAGAAAGGAAGCTGTTATGGAGTGCTTTGTGTCTGATCCTAGGGCAAAGGTCAAGTGGTATCGCAATGGCGAACCCATTGATGTAAGTGAAGGTCAAATTATTTTTAAATTTCGATAAAGATAAGAAAAAGTTCTTTTAAATATGCCACTTCATCAATTTCATTTTCTGTTTTCTCAAAGCTTCAATAGGTTTCAGGTAAATCATAGAAAAAATTTCATCAATAACTTACTTTCATTTCATCAAATTTGATTTGAATCTTTTTATCTAAAATTGAGGAGTTCGGTTCTGTTCATTGAGTTTCAATGTGCTTTTATTGTGTAAATCCAGAGAAAAATTATTCGAGAGAACCCAGATAAGGTAAGGGTCAGTCACCAAATGCACCACCCCCCTCTCCCTGGAGGAGAAGCTGGGGGGTTCGTCCTCATTCAGTTCAACACACAGGCAGGGACCTGTATATTCAGCAGTATATAGGTCCCTGGGAACACTGCACCCTTTTCTTTAAAAATTAAGAAATTAATTCCAGTAACAGTTTCCCACTCTACCGGAGCACCAATCTGATTATATTGATGCTTTTGTTATCAACTTAATAATATTTATATTGTAAAAAATATTTAGCCATCATTTATCAGTTCAACTGAAGATTATAAGTAACGGTAATTGTGTCAGCAAAGCATCGAATATTTGGATTGCCATCACCTGCCATTATAACCTTCAATGTACAATGTAATTTATTCTTAATGTCTCAGAGCACTCTATGATTCCAGATTCTTTCTTGTTGTTAATAACATTTTTTTTTTCAGTCCTTTAATCTTCAATTTTCTGAACCCTTCATCCTGATCACACAGTTCAAGATTAAATTATTGTTTCATTTCTAACACTTTTTCTTCTTAAATGCACAGGGGCAGTCCTTGTCCTCTATCCCTATATTGATGTAGTCAAACTGTATCAAGTTTCCTCAGTACATTTATGAACTTTTTTTTTTGTCTGCAACAAATTGCTTGCAAAACATGCTTTTTGTGCCAAACAAAATGCAACATTTTGATTTTGATGAAAAAATACTCCCAAAATTGTCTGAAAATTGCAATTGTTTCTGCAATATTTTTGTTTACATTTTTTATATGTAGTAGTTAAAACATCAATAGACTTGGTTGAGGAAGACAACATAATATGAAATGTTTATTAGTGTAAGGGTAAGGGTCTAAGCCACTGTCTCTTTATTAGGGGTCTCCATTTATGTATCACCATCAGAATAAAGATAAGTCATCTGTTTCTTGTCTGGATCAAATTGGTTTGAGCCTTCTATATAGTCCTGGACCCATGCAATGGATGGTGCTTGTGGTTTGTTAGGAAGGTGGTGAATGTCAGGAAATAGAACCACCCGGGAGTGGTGCCAACTCAAGGCCACTGTATCTGAGGAGCTGGGTTGCAAACCCTGAGCTGTTGCAATATCCAAGAACTGAGTAGGTTCAAAGGAAGGAGATTTTTTGGACTTAATGTGATGATGGACTCTGGGTAATGCTTTTGGACTATTAATGTCAGGAAAGTAAATTTGAGACAAAGTTTGAGCACCATTTGGATAAATGTCTTGAAGGTTACGCGTGGAAAGAAATGGAAACAACTTCTCCTTTGCTTTTGGCAAACGTTTCTTTGTTTGCTTTCGATGAGAAACCTTGTTTTTGTCCACTATTCTGTGCACAAAGAACCAGTACATGAAGGTCAGAAGACAGTTGTAGCTGCCTTCTGGAATGTTCTTATTGCTCTTCAAGTTTCTCTCAATGTCAGAAGTTGTGGGTTTGAATGGAATACTAACACTGCTGTCAGAAGAACTCCCTAGAACATTGAAGAGCTCATACTGACTGTCTAGTTTGACAAATATTGAGGTTCTTAAGCTTACACCAGCATCATAGAGAATTGCTGAGTCATGTTCGTGGAGTTCCTCCCCTGCAATGATCAGACGGCATCTGTCAATATTGAATCCAGACTTCATCTGCATCTTTTGCTTAAAGTGGCCAATACTCTGCATCACTGAGGTGTAAGTTTTGTAAATGACTCCATCGGGAGTATGAACAAACACAGGAAAATCTTCCAGTTTTAAGGAGAGTGGTGTTTTCAAATCATACACAACATTCTGGATTATGCTACTGTTGGGGAGTTTTTTGTTTTCATCAGTAAGCAGTTGATATTGCAAAGCGTTCGGGACACCCCGGTGTTCAAGTCTTTTCTTTATACTTCTAACAGACTTATTAGCAGCAATTTTCACATTTTCAATGATTCCGTTACCTAGACTTATTCGTAGAGGTACCCCAAACATGAGGTCCCCATCTACATGTGTCATCACAATGTTCATTACAATTGAGTTACCTTTTGCAACTTCACCAATCGGTCTTAACAAGTCTAGAGACTGGTTGTCTTTATAAAGTTTAATGAAATCTACTGGAATGTGAGTCAAACCATGCAACAGAAATGCTACCACTGACCATCTGTCATACCTCGAGGCTTTGACCTCATAATTCTCTCCACTCTCTGTGGTGATGGAGATATTCTGGAATTTCCTATTGTTTTGTTGTACAACAGTGGTCAGTAGAAGTGTGTCGCCACATTTGATGCCCATTCCTGCAAGACAGTGGTCCCATTGCACAAGTCTGGATCGGTGACTCAACATTAGAGTATGGAGTGGAATTAGGAACTCATGAATGCTATTGTATTCTTTCAGACCTTTTGGGCTGAAAGTTCTGTGGAGCACATTATGAACCACATCAGTTCCTGTGCTGCATGGGTCAACATAAAATCTGTAGCTGATTCCCCAGAATGTATCCACATTTAGCAGCAGATCAAAATGAGCTTGAATCATGAGGTGCAAAATGGACCTATTCTTTACCTTGTATTCAAGCAGACGACGGTTGTTCTCCAAGGCTTGTTCCATAAATAACAGTTCCTGTCTGCCAATAGGAATCCCTTGCTTCTTCCTGACACAGTTTTTAAGACTGTGAACAGTCATTGAGATATCAACAGAGAGGGAAAAGCTTACATTGAGTTGAGAAATTTCTATGTTTACTTGATTTTTGGTCCTGGGGAAAATCATCACAACTGACCCAGGTCTGACACTGTGCGCACTCTTTATGTCCAAGGGAGATAACTGTCCCGGTGTTAGCATCTTCAGTTTATGCTGGTTTCTCTCATAGCCAAGATAATTCTCGGAATATTTCACAATTCTGGACATGAGGTCAGATTCTCCAGGAGGAAAGATCACGATGCTGCGTTGCTTGAGGTAACACCAGACAGCTATAGTCTGGGCTTTGGGACCCTTAGAGTTCAGAACTGGATAGATGAGTTCGTTATCAGATGAATCACTAGAGAGGGAGGAGGAGGAGGAGGAGGAGAAATCACTCTGGTTGTCCTCCTCCTCAGGGTTCCTGGTGAATCCACTCAGTTCTTGGGGCTCTATTTGTATGGGCACTCCCTTTTAAAAGAGAAATATAACATGTATTAATTGTTTCAAATTTTTTATGTTAAAATGTACTTAGGTTATCAGATGAAATCTTGGTGAAAGAGTAAATTCTTCAATATGATTTTTTTAAATGACAAAAAATACTTGAAATTATCGAATTATATTTTTTAAATTACCTTAGTTTTTATGCTTGGTAAAATACTGTCATTCTGTATCTGAGGTCTGCTGTCTTTATATTGGTCCATGTTCTCTGAAATCTTTGTCCAGAATACCAGGATCACAGTCTGTTGTAGATCAGATAATACTCAAATTTATAACACCTGGATGGTTCATTTGCTTAAATTGCTTTTCACTGTTTTCACTTTTGTTTTTACATAGAAATTCAATTTAAAGCTCTAACATACTGATAATTTATCACCCAAGCAAATGTGTAGCTTTTGACAATATATTGCAATGTTTGGAAAGTCAGGAATTGTACAAATCCATTGATGTCAGTATTTTATTTATAAATGGTCTCAACAACAGAAATAAATCAAAATATAATTACCTCTAGATGTTCAGATAAATCCCCATGCAATCTTATCTTGTGTAAGCTCTTGAGTCTCTGCGGTTTGACAGTTTTTAAAAAAAATGATTTATGCTCCAGTAATTTTTCTTTGTTTTTGTTTGCTGTCACTCTTAACTTTCTTTAAATGATTGAAATGAACACTTTAAATTTAAACTCCCAATTATTTAAAGTTTAAAACAATTCTTATCAATGACATTAGATATTTAAGATTAGTGTGGTAAAAAAAGACCATTAGTCTAGACTTTGTTATGTACATCAATTGTAAATTTTAACCTTTAATTAGAAAAAAAATTACATAATTATTTAAAAGAATGCATGGTAAGAGGTCATCATCATACTTTTTCCATAATGTATCATGGAGATGCTTCTTTATTGTCTTAATACTTATCATGATAGTGTAGTACATTGATACATGTAATACAAATGTGTCAATCAACATAGAAGGACAAATCATGTAATAGTCTGAAATATCTGACATTTTCCTGGCTTTTTTTTTTAGCGATTTTGATATTTTACTCGGCAGGTTTTCCTGGCATTTAAAATATAAAATCATTTGAAAAACCAGGACAACGTCAGATATTTCAGACTAATTATGTATCTGCATGACATAGATAAAGTTTAATGATGATGATGGAGCACAAGTTATTCCCTATATTTCCGTTACAATACAGTACACACCTGGGAAGTTGGAGATCCAGAGACGAGAGAACCGCTGCATCCTGAGAATTAAGGATGCTCGCCCCGAGGATGAGGCCGAGTTCATGTGTGAGTGTGGAGCCGCCAGCACCACCTGTAAACTGTCGGTCACAGGTCAGTCAAACTCAGTAAATTTTGACAGTTTTTAAAGAATGGGGGGGGGGGGGTCAATGTTATTAAAGGAGCTCTATAATTCTATTTCTATAATTATATTTTGGACATTTTGAAAATGACAAAAATTAGATCACATACATTTTAGGTTTATGGGGTTTGGGCTCAAGTTGTGTTTCTATCGGACTGCGCAGTGGTCTTTCTCATTAGAATAGAAATAAGATTTAATTTTTTTTTTAAATGACACTTTTGATAAACAGTTAATCTTGTACACTATTATTTTATTCTTCATTATGATATCATAAACATTGAATGGTTGAGTTCCTTATATCAGAGCCTGAGTGGGACTTCATGAAGCTGTTGGAGGATGTGGAAGGAGTGGAGCGTGACAAGGCCGTGTTTGAATGCGACGTCAACGACCCTGAGGCAGAGGTCACATGGTGGAGAGGAGATAAGGTCAGTGGGGCCAAAAAAAGATTGCCCTGACCATGTGAAAAAAAATTCATGTTGCACCAGCACAGTTTCTATCAAAGCACAGATGATGATGCTTGAAAATCAAGTTTCTGTTTTATTAATCAGGAATTGTCTGGAGGTGGAAAGTATGAAATCATCAAGGACAACTTCAAACGCAGACTGGTTGTGAAGAACTGCCACATGAAGGATGATGGGGAGTACACTTGTAAAGTTCTGGACAAGTCCACCAAGGCTAGCCTCTTTGTGGAGCGTAAGTCCTGTTTGACATTGTTATTCTTTTCACAGACTAGCTTTAACTTTGTCATTTGTAAAATTGCTTTGTATAACATCAAAGGAATTTTGAGGGTTGCCTGAATGGTTGAGGAAATTGGTAGAATATTGCGGTGCAAGCTTTAAATTTGTTACAGCTGATATCAAGTTCTTTAAGAAACTGGAGAACAAGAGAGAGCGCGAGACAGGGACATTGGTGCTAGAGTGTAAAGCCTCCAATCCACACAACCAGCCAGTCAAGTGGTTTAAAGACGGCATGCCCATCAACAGGGATGACCCGTAAGTTTAGGAATTTTCAAGCTACATATGTCATTTCATGATCAGTGAATATGTAACGGCCTACATGGAGTAAACTGGGGATTCCTGGAATACATAATACTGTATATAGTATTGTTTGGGATAGGAGTAAGTGGATTTTAAGGATGCATCTCATAGGCTTTGCCAACAATTGTGTGTGTACACAAGAAGCATACTGTATTAATGCTCCCAGTTTAGGCAGGAGTCTCCTATTTTTTTTTCTTTGTTATGGAGTAAAAAATTTGAAGCTGATACATGTATCTCTATCTTGAAAGTAAAAATCCCCAGAATCCATATCTAGTAGCATGCCTCATCAATCCCAGAGTCTGACACAAAAAGTTTGACATGCAAAATTCAATACATGGTACTATTAAGAAAAACATTTATAGTAAAAAACACCTATCCAGATTAATAATTTCAACAATGATATCTAAGATTTTAATACAACTGTCATCCCATGTTTGCAGGAGACTTGAGATTACCAGGAAGGGAGAGATGCACAAGCTTGTGATCACCAATCTGAACCGTGACGACGCGGGTCAATACACATGTCAGGTCGGAGAGCGACCAACCAGATCCGACGTCATTGTGGATGAATGTAAGACAGTTTTTTATTGGTCATTAGCATCAGCATGAAAATTAACAATGAAGAACCCCAAAATATTTGGCACATTACTGGATACTGTAAAATCATTTCAAATTTTGAATTAAAATCATATTGTTTATTACATGTGCATGTAGATAGAGGGTTCTTAGACACAGAGTAAGAATGTGTTGATAACTTTTGTTTTGTTCACAGTGCCTAAACCTCCCAAGGTGGATCCCAAATATATCCCGGAAGAAATTGTTGTCAAGAAAGGAGAATGCATTGAACTTGAAATTCCATTTGTTGGTAGGAACTTAGATATCTTTTAATCCGACAGAAATAATTTTGATACAACTCTAAACAAGAATACTTTTTTATGGCTGATTACAATTTCTTAAGTAAAATAAGACATAAAAGGTGATTTAATCATTGCAAATTTTGCAGTTCAGAAATTGGTGATTATAGATGCATGAATATATACATGTACAGTACTTTCATCATTTAAACAGCTGATTTGATTATTCATATGGATAGGAATACAATTATAAGACTACGTGTATTTAATACATGTGTTTTATAGGCACACCGCAGCCTGTGGCTTTGTGGAAGAAGGATGGAACCGCTCTGAGTGAAGCTGACACAGACTTACAGACGACTGACCGCGCGGCCAAGATCAGGATTCCCGATGCTCAGCGTACGGACACAGGAGAGTACGAACTCACTCTCACTAACGAAGTGGGAACTGAAATCATTCCCATCCCTGTCAGAGTTTTGGGTAAGCAGTATTTCCATTTGTATTCAGATTTTGGGGAAAGGGAAGAGAAGGATTAAAAAGTTCTTTGAAGTATGACATTTTAGATATCTTCTACTGAATTCCTCATACAATTTATGTATTATTTTCAACATCAATTCAAATATGCAGGTCTTAAATCATAACAGTCTTGGGAAATCTTCTAAATATCTTGGGGTCAGGTTATATTTTGATGGGTTCGTTTCTGTGTATATGGTTAATGACTGAAGAATTCTTTGGGAATGTTCATCATTAGGTAAGGGGTACCCACAAAACCAGCAAAAATTGATCCCCCATGAATATTAATGATTCCACAGCATTGTGGAAATTTAATTGATAGTCTGTACAACAATCTATTGGTTGGGTGTTACAGATCGGCCAGGCAGACCGGAGGGTCCATTGGACGTGGTGGATGTGTACAGTGACCGCTGCTCTCTCCTGTGGGACAGACCCAAGGACGACGGTGGCAGCCCCATCAAACACTACACTGTGGAGAAGAATGACGCCGCCAAGGATACCTGGGAGGAGGTATGCACCACCGAGGATCTGGAGATTGACGTGACGGGACTGAAGGAGGGACACCGCTACCAGTTCCAGGTCAAAGCTGTTAACGCCCAGGGGGTCAGTGACCCACTTGTGGCTGATGGCGAAATCATTGCCAAAGATCCCTGGGGTAAGTGACCTACACCAAGTTTACATGTATATCTGTCCAAAGAATGCTTACATATATTTTATATTTATATTTTATATTTAGTTTCAAAACTATTGTGTGACATGAAGTTGCATGAGGTCAGATAACTAATGAACTTTGCAGTTTGTTTCTTTGAAAGATGATTTTATGTATGTAATTTGTTGTTTAGATCCCTCTGATCCACCAGAGAAACCAGAGATTATTGACTATGATAAGGACTACGTGGAGATCTCCTGGAAACCTCCAAAGAACGATGGAGGAGCTCCTATTGAGAAGTACATCATCGAAAAGAAGGAGAAGGGATCAGACAAATGGGAAAAGGTAGGACTCAAGGCAAACAAAGCTAGCTTTATTATACAGATGATGAAGATATCCATCTATACTTTGTTGATGAAGGGTTAAATGAAAACTCGAAAGACATCTATTTGCTATATTATTTCTTTGTTAAAATTTTAGGGTGTTGAGGTTGAAGGCGGTGAGACCACAGGAACTGTGGAGGGGTTGACTGAGGGCAAAGAGTACGAGTTCAGAGTCCTCGCCAAGAACCGGGCGGGTCTCTCCCAGCCCAGCACTGTATCACCACCGGTAGTGACCAAGGCTCGCAGAGGTAAGCCCTCAAACTTGTATGCAGATCAACTTTAGGCCATAGAGAGATATTGCAAATAATTCACTGTTGAGGCACTGGAATTTTTTTGATATATGGATACATTCACATTTCAACAAGTATTCACATTCAGTTTACCCTTGGGTGATGTATTTATAAAAAAAAAATTGTTTCTTCATGAAATAACCTCCTCAGGAACCATTTTTTGGATGTCCAAACCAAAATATACATTTTATCAAGATGATTGTACAACAGTTGGATTTATATGTAATCAGCAACTTTTTTTGGAGTTTACTTTTTAAAACAAAATTTTAGTTCCTGTTTTTTATTTTCTTAAATAGTTAAACCAAGAATTATGGACAAAAACAAATTGCTACCAATCCGAATCAAGAGGGGTCAGCCATTCAACATAGATATCAGCTTTGTTGGAGAGCCAGCCCCAACTGTGACATGGAAGAGGAAGACTCTGGTAGGCTTATAACTCGGTGTAGTCATTATTTAGCCCCATAATGGAGAGTGTACCGGTAGTCATTATTTTGTCACTTCTTAGATACTGGCCAGAGTATGAAGCTCAAGTTCTGTTTAGAAAAAAATGTAGATGTTCGTTCAGTTATCAAAAATAATTTAGCCCAAGTGCGGACTATGAAGTGTTATAGCACATATACAGTAAAACACGCTTATAACGAAGTCCCAGGGACGGACAATTTAACTTCGTTATAAGCGTAATTCGTTATATCCGTCAAGTTTACAACATGAAATAGAGACTTGGGGAATGAAATTCACTTCGCTGTAAGCGTCAATTCATTATAAGCGTGTTCGCTATAACCGTGTTTTACTGTATATTTGTTTAACATTTATTATAAGGGAAATGTAGAAGCGTATTTATTTGGTGCATCGCAAGTTAGCAATAAAAATTATTCAGATGTAATAATTGTATGATTTGCTATGGCACTTGAAATTGCAAGTTGCAATTGAAATCAAAATTAATTCATGTTGAGGAGATATCATGAACACTGAGCAATGTTTTGAATTTTTTTGCAGGATTTAGACTCCGATTCAGAGACAGAACTAGACTTTAAGGTTTCTGTTTGGTCAATAAAGCTCTGCACGGTTATTTATAGTAGAAATACAGTATTTCTCTCTCTGATATCATACACTATTGTAGTTATACATATGTAAATCTATCCATATTGTATTACTTTATAAACTTGTATTAGTAATGTAGAAAAGAGAGTGGCAACTTACGATCTTTATTTTTTCAGGTGTTTTAGAGTAGAATATACTAAATTTTCCATATAAGATAATCAATCTAATTCTTTTTTTATATGTTAGCTTAACAGCCGCAATTTGCTTAGATAGACATTATAACCATGTGTATATTGTAGTATAGATTCTCTGTATAAATGTATATATGTACATAAAGTATAGTGTATCATGACCATGATACACTATACATCTTACTTATATGTCGCATGCGAATCTTGATATCAGCGATATCTGCGCTAAAGAGAGCAAGTGTTTCTGATTCATAATGGCAATGGATACAAGAGAAAGAATTGAAAAAAATGTTTTTACAGCAGTTTGTTAAAATAAATGCTAAATAAAAATTAAGAAGCTTGAATAATTCTTTGATAAGTCATAAAACTGAAAAAAAAACATGGATGCTCCATTTTGATATAGTTTGAGTAATTTTTAATTTTCCGTTATATAATTTCTTAATAATCTAACAATATGGATTTCTGTGACCCTGTTTCAGGTTGTAGGTCATAGGGTAAGCTAAAAGTGTTCCTGCGCTTTTCTGCCATCATCTGACTCCGATTTTCTCTGCTTGTATATTTTTTCTAACAAGACCAAATGTGTCAACCATGTTTTCATTTTACCACCATCACCAATTTCTTATCTATGTAATGTTATCTCTTTTACACATAAATGTATACTCTGTATTGAATTTTCTTAATGTGTACAACTTTCTCCTTATTCAATCTGAAATTTCATGTCCTGTGTTTATTTTCTCTCCTTTAAAATTTCTCCAATCTTTATAGATATACACAAAGAGATTAGCAAAAGTATTCATGAACATATTTGTAAAACAGCTGAATGAAATAACAGATTATAACCATGCAGTAACATATATATATGAATACATGTATTTTAAAAATGCAAGCAAATAAGAAAGCAGACGCTAATGCTACAATGCGCAACAGCTACAAAGCAATTTAATTCTATGAGTGTATATACAGCATCAGGTTTTAAATTTTGATGCTTTAAAATTGAAACTGGATTGCACTAAAGCTAAAAAGCTCATGTTGAGAATTTTAACAGACTTGAGCAAGCTTAACACCCACTAAGGTTTTTTGCATGACAAATCATGAAAAAGATTTTTCTACTTTTTTTTTTAGCATATATTAAAACATCTTGCTTTCTTCCTGGGAATTTTTAGGATGGCAAGGAGGAGGAAGTCACTCCAGATTCCAACGTCTCAATTGACAACAGCACGCCAAAGAAAAGCAAATTGAAATATCTGTCAGGTGAACGCAAGGACACGGGTGAATACACCGTAGTCGTGGCCAACAAACACGGCTCCGACGATGCTAACATTGAAGTGGTGGTACTAGGTAAGTCTCGTATTATAGTACCCACCTAGCTAGACCATGCATAATTTATAGATTTTGGAGTTCAAGAAAGAACAGAGGAGAATTTGTTAGTAATTCTGACCCTGGTGTGTTCATAGGTCCTCCAACTAAGCCGGAGGGACCTTTGGTCGTGGAGAATGTTACAAAGGACCAGGCCACCCTGAAATGGAAGGAGCCCAAAGACAATGGAGGAAACCCTGTCAGGTTTGTGTTAATTTATACAAGGAGTTCAGTTTCTGATTTTAGAAAAGTTTCAGAGCACTTGCTTTATGTCTTCCTGTGTTCAATTTTAACTTTTTTCCAGCTTTTGAATTACCTGAGATAGTTTGAGACTTCATATTTGGTGACTTGCATATTTTTTACACAACTTTCAACATGTACATGTATATATTTCTGAAAGAAACATTTTTGATATGGAACGTAAAAGGTTTATGAAGGAAGAAGATACCAATGCATTAATTTTGAAGAATTTTTAAGTATATTCCAAATAATTTCAGTGGATACCGAGTGGAGAAGAAGGATACGCAGAAAGGAAGATGGGAACCGGTCAAGGATAACATCAAGGGAAGCGAGTTCACGGTCCCCAAACTCACCGAGGGGCGTGACTATCACTTCAGAGTGGCTGCCCTCAACGACAACGGAGAATCCGACTTCCTTGAAACTGACTCACCTGTCACAGCCAAGAATCCATTCGGTAATTCTTTAAAGTATTTTCCATTTATCAAACTTTTATGCTTTGCAATGCAGGGTTTTAACAATAAGCAAATGTTATTGTATGGAGAACTTTTTGAGTAACATTTTATTTTCCCTCCACAGATGAGCCTTTCCCACCCAGCATGCCTAAGTGTATTGAGCAAGACAGGGATCACATCATTATTGGCTGGGAGCCTCCAGAGAATGACGGAGGAAATCCTGTTCAAGGCTATATTGTAGAGAGGAAGGAGCCCAAATCTAACAGATGGACTCCAATCAACAGGGGACTTGTAAAGGTGTGATATCTTCATACAAAACTCTCTGATGTGCAAATATAATACTGCATCAGATTTCTGCATGCATATCACATTTGTTTGATATCACCCTAATGACAATCACATTTCACTGGTATAGAGTATGTTCTAATATGATACAAAGCATTAGGAAAAGGACATGCGTAATGAATAATTAGCTGTACTTAAAGATATTCAATGTAAAAAAAAATTTAATGTATTAAAAGAGATTTATTTAAAGTTAGTATTGCTCAATCTTTTTGACAGGATTGTGAGTTTGAGGATGAGAAGGTTACAGAAGGAAAGGAGTATGAATACAGAGTCCTAGCTGTCAATGAGGCCGGAAATTCCGAACCCAGTGTTCCCTGTAAACCAATCACTGCCAAACCTACCAAAGGTAACGCTTGTATACCTGTTATCAGGAAATCGTTGAATGCACATTTGCTAAAATAAAAACTCAAAATGAAGGACAAGTGATATAAATGAATATTTTAAACACTCTTTGATTAATACATCATTCTCTAACTACAGAGCCACCTAAGGTCAATCTGGATGCTTTGT
This sequence comes from Magallana gigas, assembly GCF_963853765.1. Lineage (NCBI taxonomy): Eukaryota > Metazoa > Mollusca > Bivalvia > Ostreida > Ostreidae > Magallana > Magallana gigas. The sequence goes on along the minus strand of NC_088857.1, from coordinate 21,030,038 downwards.
TTGGAGCCAAGGAGATCCGGGTGAAGGCTGGAGAACCTCTGACTATTCCCATTGGGATCTCTGGAGCTCCCACTCCCACCTGTACCTGGAACAAAAATGGATCCCCTGTTGACAGCAGGGTCAGTTACTCCTTAGACCAAATTTAAGATTAGATTAAATTTTTTTCAGGAATATTTAATAGATTATCATAAAATTAATTTTTTGAGGAATATTTGGCAAAGAACTATATATGATAAGAGTTAAATTTGGCCCCCATAATTTGCCATTTTTTAAGTGTTTAGGGTACAATAAAATGTTAACTAATTTTTTAGAAGAGTTGATATAAAATATATTTTTCATCTATTTATTTGATTTATTTGCACTCACTGGCAGTATATGATGTCAGAAGTGACGCCATTTCTATAATTCAATCAAAATCAGCCAAAAATTGACATTTTTCTTATCTATTTACGAAGGGGAAATATAGAGCGCATGCTTGAACAAGGACAATTTTTTTGTCACCTATTAGTCTCGGCTAGATATATCTCTGATTAAAATATTTTATTTGTTCAAGAATGCGAGCTATGTTTTCGGAAGGAAAAACTGCTTGAAAACAAGCTGTTTTAAGCTAAAAATGCAAAAATGGCGGGAAAAGGTTGTCTTTACAATGTCATATTTCTAAATTGTGGGCACTTGAACCAAAATGAATATTATGTAAACACATCACATATATATCTGTACTAAGAAAACAAAGAATGATAGTAAAATGATGATGTTCATTTTAGGGGGCCATTTTAGGCCCTTATCATATATAGTCCTTCGGTTTCTAAATGGATCTCTCACAACTCTATTGCTTTATGAATATGACAAAAATTCAAACTTTAATATTTTTGAGGAAAAAAATTAAAGAGAGGAGAGAGAGAGAGAGAGAGAGAGAGAGAGAGAGAGAGAGAGAGAGAGAAAGAGAGAGAGAGAGAGAGCTTGGTTCATGGTTGTAGAACAGCCAAAGATCAACTCTTCTTTTGATTTGAATAGGCACAATGCACCAGCACAGAAGAAGATGCCAAACTCTTCATTCCAAAATGTGAGAGGAAGGACACAGGCAAATACACCATCACTGTGTCCAATGCTTACGGCACTGAGACTGCCGACATCCCAGTGGTTGTTCTGGGTAAGAGAATTCTAGAAAATAAATGACTTTGTTGTTACTATTGGTTGATTGAATTCCAGTGTTTTTGGTCCAACTACATACTAGTACATGTACTGATACTTTTGGTACCATACAGATAAGCCTGGCGCCCCAGAGGGACCCCTCGAGGTGTCCGATGTGATGGCCGATTCCTGCAAACTGTCCTGGAAGCCACCTGTGGACAATGGTGGAGCTGAAGTAACAGGTGAACGAATATAGTTCTTTTAATTTCATGTTTCTGTTAAATCTGTGGTTATTGTACCATTTCAATGCTAGGGGCAAATTTTTGATGGATATTCCAAAATTTACAAGTTTCAGTCCAAAACTAGCGCATTTTTTACTATGAGAGACGCTGTAGCTCCTGGGTCATCCATCTGAATTTTTTTCAGACTCGGAGCTACAAACCTGCAGCTATGAAAAATCTATGCTATCTGATTGATTCATTTGAACTTATGAAAGTTTTGTTTCCTTGTACAGGATATGTGGTTGAGAAACAAGAGGAAGGATCGTCTTTGTGGGAGAAGGTGACCGGAATCGGATCAGGAACCACCATGCCAGTCAAGGGCCTGAAGGAGGGCAAGAAATACAAGTTCAGGGTCAAGGCCGAAAACATTTATGGAGCCGGAGAACCTCTGGAAACATCCAAACCTACTCTGGCTAAGAATCCATTTGGTAAATTATTTCTGTTTTATAATCTTATTGAATATACAGATCAGATCATGCCCAACCAATCCATTTGGTTATATAAATATATATTTGATATATTCATAACTTTATGCACCTTGTATGTTTGTATTATTTTTAATGATTATTAAAAAGTTTTTAGTAGAATAAATTGGATTCTTTTTTGGGTCTCTCATGAATGTTGTTATATACACAGACTCTCCTGATGCTCCTAAGAACCTCCAGATTCCAAAATACGACAAGAGATCTTGTGACTTAACATGGGACAAGCCGGATTTCGATGGAGGAAATCCAATCTCAGGTATGAAAAGTTCGATCAAAAGAAGACAATGGTATTTCAGCCTGAAAAAACATCCAAGATATCATTCAATGTTATCCTCGTTTACTTTCATTGAATCTGATCTCTTGTAATGAAAGTCTGATCTAAACAAGACACAATGGTTTTAGTTAAAGAGAGAAATGTTTCTAGGGTTCTTTGATATTTTCCTCTTGTCGCTTTCATACTTATGGTTGTCTTATATTTTGCAGGCTATGTTGTGGAGAAGAGAAGCAGGGGAGGTGACTGGGTTCCTGTGAACAGCTTCCCAGTCAAAGACACCAACTTCACTGTAATGGGTCTTCAGGAGGGGACAGTTGTAGAGTTCAGAGTGGCAGCAGTCAACGACGGAGGACCAGGGAAATTCAGCAAGGCAACACCCCCACACCAAGTCAGGGACCAAGTCTGTAAGCAAATGGCTGATACAATTCACTCAATTCTAATTGTCCATAATGTTTTGTAGACTTAAAATGTATAATCAGATAAAGTCTTGCTACAACTGAATGAATTTATATCTCACTATAGATTTGAAACTATTTAAAAATTGTGGGAAAATTGATTTAATTTTTAGCATGCCTGTACATGTACATTGCATCAAATATTAGCAAATATTTAAACATTTGGCGAAATATTTCATGATCAGTGTACGATTATTCATAGTCCCTGCTGGAGCCCCAGGACAGCCGAATGTGGAAAAGATCACCAAGGATTCTGTGGACCTTTCCTGGCAGAAACCAGTCAAAGATGGCGGCAAGAAACCGTCTGCTTACATCATCGAAAAGAAATCCAAGGGAGGCGACTGGGAGCAGTGTAAAGAGGTTTCGGGCAATGAGCTGATGTGCACGATTCCTAACCTGAAGGAGAAGGATGAGGTGCAGTTCCGCGTCATCGCAGTCAACGATGCTGGTCCCGGTGAACCAAGCAGACCCACCAGCATGATCACTGTGGAGGAACAACCAGGTAGACTTTGTTAAAGAACGTCTAGTTGTTTTGAAGATTTTTGAATTAACCTTGGTATTCTGGTTTTACGAAATAATATATGTATTGCTCATAAAATTTATCTATTTTTTAGCACGTCCCAACCTGAACATGTCCAATGTAAAAGACATCAATGTCAAAGCTGGACAGAACTTCCAGATCCAGGTTCCGTTCAGTGGATTCCCCAAGCCAACAGCTGTCTGGATGAACGGAATCAAAGAGATTGAGGATGACACACGTGTCTATCTAAAAGTGGCTGAGGATCATGTGCTTCTTACAAACACCAAGGCCGAGAGAGGAGACGCAGGCCGATACAGACTCACCCTCAAAAATGCATCCGGACAGGACTCCGGATCTATCAATGTCAATGTGTTGGGTAAATTACATTTGTAGAACTTATTTTTACTCCAATTCATTACTGTGAAAAAAAAAATTGCTTGTCCCTTGATTGTTGTAATAACATTTTATATAGATGGAGTAATATTTTTAAGGTTTTACAACTGTTGGACTTTAATATTTCTGTGGAATCTCCAGTTCCTCTGAGACTGCAATAAAATTTAACTATAATTAATCTACAAAAACAATTAACCAGCATTGACAGTACAGTAAAACAATGAATTACACTTTTAACGAAGCAAAATGACCCATCGCTGGCACTTCATTATAAGCGTGTTTTACTGTAACTCAACTTTATAAGTGATAAGATTGGAAGATTTTGAAAGCGTCATTGTTTTAAAGATTTTTTTTGTACACACCAACAGATCGCCCAGGATCCCCCAAAGGACCTCTGACTGCTGTAGACATTACGGGAGAGGAACTTACTCTCAAGTGGATGGCCCCCGAAGACAACGGCGGAGAAAAGATCAACAACTACATCGTAGAGAAGCGCAAGGCTGGAACCAAGAAATGGCAGAAGGTGTCCAGCTTTGTCAACACCCCGGAGTGTCTGGTAAAAAATCTGGAGCCTGGTACGGAGTACGAGTTTAGAGTGATGGCCGAAAACTCACTAGGAGTCAGTGATGCCCTGGAGTCCTCCGAACCCGTGCTGGCTAAACTACCTTATGGTGTGTAATAGTCGTCCATTAATTGAGACAATATTTAATTTTGTGGGAAAAATTCACAGTTTTGAAACATATATTTAATAGAAGTGAATTATATGTTTAAACAATTTAATTTCATGGTATGAATATTTGAGTATCTGAGATATGAGGATAAAATATTTACATGTATATCAGTAAAAATAGTGGTTTTGACTACCAATTCCCATTGACATATCATTAGTGTAGATATTAATTGTTTGTGATACTGAAGTCGAACTGTAATGTTATGTCGAACAAAAAGCATAGGGGTCTGTAATACTGATGGGTTTTTATCAACAGACAAACCTGGTGCACCCGGCACACCGAAATGCTCAGCCTACACTCCTGATTCTATCACCCTGGAGTGGACTCCGCCCAAAAAAGATGGAGGTAACCCCATCAAAGGTTACCAGGTGGAGAAGAGAGAAGCGGGAGAGACTAAATGGACCAAGTAATTCATTATATAAATCATTGAAATTATCACTTATGATTGATAATTATTACTGCAACTGTCAGTTTAAATTCACAGGCTGGGATAGATATTATGGGTTGCAGAATTCTTTAAAATGTATCCCAAAATCTGCATTGATTCTTTTTCAGGGCCAACTTTGCTGATATTTTTGACAATGAGTTCACAGTCAAAGGTCTAACTGAGGGCAAGGAATACGAGTTCCGAGTGGCAGCCATTAATAACGCGGGGTTGGGAGAATTTGCAGAAACTTCAGAGGCCATTAAGGCTCAGCAACCTCCAGGTAAGTGTTAATGGAGGGGCAACAGACCTGCTATGAATCCTCACAATTAATCAGGTGCCTGGAAAGATTTTTCAATCTGTTTGAAATAGGTTCTATTTTTAGGGGACATAGTGCTAATTAAAATAATGTAATTAACTGTAATCTCAGGTTCATCGGACTACATATTCATTGTTTTATTTTGATAGTTAGGTACACAGCTTTATACCAACGATGTGAACAATATGTTCTAAAGACTTGTGGGTTTCAAACTATTTTATTTTACATGTATCGTACTTTTACAGTTGCTCCTAAAATCAGTCCCAACTTCATTCCAAGAGACATCACTGTCAAGAAAGGGGAAGAGTTCAAGATTGCTATTCCTTATGATGGCAATCCCATACCTAAAGCGGACTGGACTGTGGTAAGTCATGCTTCAGACATTGATTTTCAGGGAATATGTACCTTTAAAAAAGTAACAACTGAAGAGAGACTGAAGCTATTACTTTTATTAACGTCACAACTCTTATTTCAATAGGGTGGAAGACCTCTGTCACAGGGTGGACGTGTGAGTTTTGAGAACACCCCCACAGAAATCAAGCTGTTCAACAAGGCAGCAGAAAAGTCCGATTCAGGCAAATACAGTGTACATTTGTCCAATGAAAAGGGCAACGACACTGCTACCATCAATGTCAACGTTGTTGGTAAGTTGTTTCTTTTTCTTTGTAGTGTTTTGTGCTCATCAGATTGTGGTTGTCATAGAATTTGGTGTCTTTTTAAAAAAAAATTTTGATACTGATCATACTTGCCAACCTCCAACATGTGAAAATCTGGTCATGACCAGATTTGGAAAGTAAAAAATCTGGTCATAGCGCGTAACGACATTCACGACATATTCACCATGCATTTCATAGGTATATACAATAGAAATATGTGTTAAAACTTATGTGTAATACTTTATTGTAAAGAAGCATTTTAACTAACAGTTGCTGATTTTAAATTTTGTAAAGTGATCTGACACAGAAAATGGTAGGTTGTGTTCAGCTAAAAAAAAATGCAAAAAGAGTTTCTGCTACATTAACCTTTGCTTTTGAACTCTGTAAATGATGGCATGAAAGTAAGTTGTAAGTGACTTGGAAGACTTTTGTGTATTAAAAAGCATTCTATACATGACTTAGCGTTTTTGAATGTTTAGTCAGATCATTTTGGGCACAAAATCCAATATTCAAATGTGCGTTACATAGAACACAAAAGCCTCGTTTTGTACTCGATTTCTTTGTATGGGAATTCATTTTCCCAGATATGTTAATTGATAGGTACAAAAATATCGTTTTCTTTTTGTTGGTTTTGATTCCGCTGGCCCCGATGAAGACCTTTTCATATTGGAAGCCATCACACTTAATGATTTAAACCTTCGCTTAGTCAAAACAACTCACGATAATAATTACACTTAATGTGTCTGTTATAGCCATCGGCATTGTTTACGCGTTACGTAAATCCAAGCTCAGCTTGAGTTCATAACTGGAAGTCAAACGCGCAACGTAATTTACGAACCAAATCCGGAAATCGGGAGATTTTCGGGTTGTTCGACAAAAATCGGGTGAAAAGCATGACCCGCCGGGTCATAAAAAAGGTTGTTCGACAAAAATCGGGTGAAAAGCATGACCCGCCGGGTCATAAAAAATAATCGGGTGAAGGGTTGAAAAATCGGGTGTGACCCGACGAAATCGGGTCAGTTGGCAAGTATGATACTGATTTGTATCTGATTTCAATCACAGACTCTCCTGACAAGCCTGAGGGACCTCTGGAAGTAGGAAATATCACCCCCGACTCCTGTGTACTTACCTGGAATGCTCCCAAAGTCAGTGCCATACTTTCTTTTGCAATGTACATGTTTCACAGCGTTGCAATTGGAAAAATTTTATTTGAAAAAAAAAAAAAAGAAAGAAAATTTTGATTCTCATTTGATATGCACTAAAAAACTTCTCTGATCTTAATTAAGAATAATTCACTGGATTGTAACGTTCATTAACTCTGCTTATCATAAAGTAGCTTTGTATTTAAAGTTTAACATTTGTGATGTTTGTTATAGGAGGATGGTGGAAGCCCCATCTCCAACTATGTTGTGGAGAAGATGGACACCCGTACTGGTGCCTGGGAACCAGTCAGCAAGTTTGTGCGGGGCACCAACTACGAGGTGATGGGCCTGGCTGAGGGCCACGAGTACAAGTTTAGAGTTTCTGCAGAGAACCAGTTTGGAAGAAGTGAACCGCTGGAGACTTACCTTCCAATCGTTGCACAGCATCCTTACAGTAAGTAAAAAATTTGTCTCAGAAATTCTGTCAATGTTTTGTACGATCAGAATTTGTCAAAATGCCATTTGATTCCTCTTGGGTTGTTTTGGCCAAGATCCCTACTGAACTAATGTTTGAACCAGTCTTTCTGAGTAATTACAAATAACAGCTAAGTATTTAAATTAATGTATTACAGCTCAACCCGATGCCCCTGGCCATGTCAGCGTAGTCGACATTGATGAGTCTGCTGTCACCCTGTCCTGGTCTAAGCCACGGAATGACGGCGGTAAGAAGATTGTGGGGTATGTGGTGGAGTACAAGGATCCCACCACAGGACGCTGGAAGGAGGCCAACGACTTCCCTGTTGATGAATGTGTTTATCAGGGTAAGACTCTATTCAATGTTAAAATGCAACACTGATAAACTTTGTGATGCCAGTTTTCTAGAGGTAATTAAGATTTCAGCATTAATATACCATGTAGGTCATGTTTCTTACAGAAATCTACTTTCAATTAAAAAAAGATTTCCAAATATCCTTTGACATTTTTATTTTCAGTTATAATTCTTGTTAAGTTGTTTGATCAAATTGCCATGGTTTTACAGTGAAAGGCTTGAAGAAGGACAAGCCATACGATTTCCGAGTGAGAGCCAAAAACATGGCAGGTCTGAGTGAACCAAGTGAGGTGGTTGGTCCTATTACACCTAAACCAAAATACAGTACGTAGGAAATGATGATTTCATTCTGTGAAAAAGTATAAATGTTGGCCTTTGATTAAAATTGTAAGGCTTACAAATAAATTATTACTGTTTCAGCTAAGTCAAGTCCACCTGGTGTACCAGAGGCTGTCAACATTGGAAAGACATATGCTGATCTGAAGTGGGAGCCACCAAAGCATGATGGAGGAGCTAAAATCACAGGTAACAAGAGAAAGTAAAAAACAGATAAAATGATGATGATCATGATGATGATAATTATGATTAAAGTCACTATCAATGTGGTGTTGGTGGTGGTGGTGATGATGATGATCATGATCATGATGATGAAAGTGATGTTGATGAAAGTAATAATAATGAAAGTGATGATGAAGTAAATTAAATGATAATAAAAAAGATGATGGTGATGAAAGTGTTGATCTCAATGATGATGATGGTGATGAAGAAATGCTGGAGATGATGATTGTGTAAATGATAATGACATTTTGTTTACTTTGCAGGATACGTTGTGGAGAAGAGACCCAAGGGAGGAGAGACCTGGTCTCGGGTCAATGATTATCCCTGCACCGATCCTCTCTTCACTGTCACCAACCTTCCTGAGAACTCCGAGTGGGAGTTCCGAGTCATGGCTGTCAACGCTGCTGGAAACAGTGAACCTAGCTTGTGTTCACCATCCTACAAGATCAAGGAGAAAATCGGTACATGGTCATACACACAATAACTGATTCTTTATTCTGCGTCGATTTTTTAAAATTGATTCAAATATAATTCTATACTTCTTGCCATAGTTGGCTCTGCCCCAGAGTTCATCAAGAAGCCAACGGACACCAAGGCACCGCTGGGAGGAGAGGTTTCGTTCACTGCGGAGGTCCATGGCACTCCTTTCCCTACTTGTCAATGGTGAGGTTACTTACAGGTTAATGTTGCTGTTGAATTCAAATGAAAGTCTTTGTACTCCCTGTTTTAATTATATTAGATGGTTATTGAAAAGCATCTGAATTGTACCCAAATTGTCTATTATCGAACATTTGAATAAACATCATATTTCAAAAATTTCTTTCTTTAGATACATAAGATGAGAAATTCTTGTTATTTTTTTTATTTAGTAATAAAACAGATTAAGAGACGTTTTCAGATTTTTAATTCAATTTTATTAACGCTTTTTTTTTTAATATCCAGGTACAAGAATGGAGTTCCAGTTGGCAGTGGTGGCCGCATGAGAGTGATCAAGGAGGATGACGTCTTTATTTTCGTCATTAATGAAATTTATGATAAAGACGAGGGAGAATTTACCTGTGAAATTTCTAATACACTGGGAACCGAGAAAGCCACTTGTCGCTTGCTGCTACAGAGTAAGTGATCATCAGTGTCTGTCTATGATAAAATATGAGTCAACGCAATAACAGCTGATGATCTACATATTAAATGCCAGTATATTGTCGAGTTCTGAACTTTTATGGTACTTGTGGCATAACTAACCAGTTATATTCAATGAATTAATCTTGAAAGTGCCACTGATTTGATATTCTCAGCCTATCCCATAGACTAGCCACCAGTATATTGGCCTTGTTTTAATTTAAAGGTATGAATTATGTATTATTGTACAATGCCCAAAAAATTCTCTCTTTTCATCATTCATTTTCTCTTCCTCCAGATCCACCTAAATTCGAGAAAGACATCAAGGACCAGAAAGTCGAGGTGGGAGAGCAGCTTAAGATAAAGATCCCGTACTCAGGAAGTGGGCCGTTCGACGTCAAACTCAAGAAGGATAACCGCGACGTGCCAGAGAGCAACCGCATCAAGATCACGCCATTTGATGACTACTTGATTTTGGTTATCAAAGGTAATTATTATTCCTTGTACATAAAGCAATATAATGTTACAAGGAAAAGGTATAGATGATCTGAGTCTGTAAATACATGTAGATAGATGTGTATATGTGAGGTTTTGTGCCCTTTTTTTTAATTTTTATTAAAGTTTGAATTAGCAGTTCTCTTATACCAAAATTTATATTTTTCTGTGAGAGCCTTTCAGGTATAAATCAGGAATATGTAATTTTTTGTTGATGAATTAAAGATATCAGAATCATGCTTTATTCACAGCACCCATACAGTTCCTAATGCGTAGTTAACACATGCAAAAATCAGCAGTAAAAACGTTTCTCCATTGCTTTTGTAGACTGTACCGCAGATGACACAGGTAGATATCAGTTGGAGGCCAGTAATGCCTGTGGCAGTGCCAAGCTAGGATTTGGAGTTAATGTTGTCAGTAAGTGTTTAGAATCTCAATATTTCTTGGAAGGTGAGGGGGGGGGGAGATTTTTCAAGTATTGTAAGTTGGGTATTTTGTTTAAAATGCAGGTTTCTAGAGTCAATTTGTCAGTAAATACTTGAAGCTCTCTGAGATTGCTTGGGGGTGTAGGGGTTGGAATGGTTATTGAGGTGTTCGTGCTTCAAGAAGGCTATTCTTTTTTTATTGCATATTTCTAGATGTTTACTGATTTGACTTTCTTTAAACAGGTGCACCTTCACCACCAACTGGTCCACTGGGCATCAGTGACATCACAAAGAACTCCTGTAGGTTGTCATGGAAACCACCTAAGGAGACCGGCGGTGCCAAGATCTCTAGCTATGTCATAGAGCGCCAGGAAGTCGGCAAGCCTTACTGGGTCACTGTGTCCTCTCACTGCAAGGTGAGTGTCAACGCCAACCAAGATATTAGATTATGTTATTTTGGCTTCATACTGTGGCCAATGATTCTTTGAGTATATTTTATTAGAAATTGAAATTCACTAAATATTGAATTTCATGGATCAACTCATCAATGTATTCATTAAACTGGTATTAATATGAAAGCACAGTATTAGGCCAGATATTACATGTTATTACAAACGGGAATTAATTTTGGACGCTTTTGAGGTTGATTTCTCATGGCATATTTTGCTATATAATATTTATTATTTAAAATATATCTTCTATCCTTATCATCCTATTGGATAGCAAAAAATATCTAACCCAAACAATATAAACCATTCAAAACTTTAGCCTCTTAAAGATGAATAAATTTACCATGATATTGATCTTCAATATTCTGTATTATACTCCATTATAGGATACTCACCAAGATGTTCAAGGCCTGTTTGAGAACCAGAAATACTTGTTCAGAGTCATGGCTGTGAATGAACATGGACAATCTGAACCTCTGCAAGCTGAGAATCCAATTGTAGCCAAAATGCCATTTGGTGAGTTAAAAAAAAAATCAAAATTTAACTTTTTTTTGTCTGAAAAAAAAGAACAACCTTTTATGATACATGTAGACGTTGGTCATCTTTCAATTTAACGACCTGCATTATGAATCCTATTTTCAGATGCCCCCGACACTCCAGGCTTGCCCGAGGTTACAGAGGTGGGTGGCGACTTTGTCAGCCTGAAATGGGACAAACCCAAATCTGATGGTGGTGGAAGGATCAAGTCCTACTGGGTGGATAAACGGGAGCATGGAACAGAAAACTGGCACCGCGTCAACTTGGCACCCTGCCTGACAAACATGATCAATATTCCCAACCTTATCGAGGATCGCAGATACGAATTCAGAGTGTTCGCTGAAAACGAGGCTGGAATGAGCAAACCATCTCTTGCTTCTAACAGCGTGAAGGTCAAAGATCCAAATGGTAGGCAACAGTACTAGTAAAAAAAATTTGATACCTATTTCCTACATGTATACTTCTAAACAAGAAAGAAAAGGTCTTATTCCCTAGCTGTTTTGTTCTTCATTTATTTTCATAGGCATGTCAAAAGTAATTTATATTTTGGTACTGTACACCATTTATATAACGTGAAACATTCCTGCATTATTTATTTCATGGTACATCATTAATGATTTAAAGGATGTTTAATAGTGCTGGATTGTTGGGTATTTGTTGTGATGTCATTAAACATCCTTTGCAGCTGCTGTAGTGCCCGAGATCTCCCAGGGACTGCGAGACATCCAGACCGTTGCCGGTAAGACAGCTACCTTTGAGTTGGAGGTCTCTGGCAATCCCAAACCTGAGGTGCAATGGTAGGTCAAACATACTCAGAATTGCATTGAATTTATTCAGTCAAATTAACCACTTGGCAATCTTATTCTCATAAAGAATGAGATAATTGAAATTAAATCAGAATTTTTTTTTTATCCTTTTGGCATAATGATTGTATAATGTAAATGTACTTGATTTAGTAGTGATCTTATTACTGGTATTGACAGTTTTTTGTTTTCTAGTTCAAGTACACCCTAAAATTACTATGTTTTGAAGTAATACAGAATAAATAATAATATAGAATAAAATTTATATTTTTTCTTTGAAAATAAACAAAATTCATTTGTTTTAGGTACAAGGGTTCCAGAGAAATTTTTGATGACCACAAGTTTGAGATCATCGAGGAAGGTAATCGCCATATACTGATTATCAAGGATGTGTTTGGAGAAGATGCCGACGAATACTCTGCTAAAGTCTTCAACAGGGGAGGATCCAAGGTTTCCAGAGCCAATCTGAACATCAGAGGTAGGATATACGTCTTTAAATATCAAAAGTTTAAATATCAAAATACGAAAAAAATAGGTTTCATTGCAAAAACTAATCGTTCTCTCTAACTCTTCTTTACAGCTCCACCCAAAATCAATGTACCATCTAGATTCAAGGAAGTCAGTACCTTTGAGAAGGGAGAACCCGTGGTCATTAAGATTCCATTCACTGGTAACCCCAAACCGACCGTTAAGTGGGTCAGAGATGGCGTGGAGATCAAGGGACGTAACTACGTCCAGGAAGTGACCGATCGCCATGCCATCCTGACCATTAAAGAGGCTACTAAGGAAGACGATGGTCCGTACAGGCTGACTCTGGAGAACGAACTCGGAACCGATTCCGCTGTCATCAAGATCCAAATCAATGGTGAGCGTCACTTTAACACAATCAACCTTACTTGGCCTTTCTGGCATTGCTCAGTGTTTATCATAAACACCTATTTAATGTGTTTTAGGTTGTTTTTTCTGCTTGTCCGAAAGATCTAAGATGTTGACTTAAGTACTGATAGAATAGAAATAGGGATTTTTCCTTCTCAAGACTAAACCATTGAATTATCAAGATATGTATTATTATGAGTGTTTTTTTGTTGTAGATCGTCCCGATCCTCCAAGATTCCCTGTGGTGGAGAACATCAGAAACGATTCTGTGGTTCTCTCCTGGAAGGCACCACTTAACGACGGTGGTAGCTTCATCACTGGTTATGATATTGAGAAGTGTGAACCACCAGCAACCAAATGGGTCCGTGTGGCCAACACAAGGTAGGTCTCCGGTGATTTGTATATGTTTGAAATGTAAAACAAAGTATCAAACAACTTTAGTTTATTCAATTATTTCACTAATAAGAAATTGAGAAAGTATAAATAATTAACAAGAAAAATTTCAATATAAGAGTGCTTAGCCCTTTCATCTCTTTTTCTGCATCTTTCTTTTACACAATACATACTATTGAATCAGTTATTCTTATCTTGTGTAATAAAATATTATAATCTTTTTTTGTATAGAATGACCTTCCACAACATTCAGAGTTTGTCCTCTGGCAAGGAGTACCAGTTTAGAGTCATCGCTGAGAACTTCTACGGGAAGAGTGATCCCTGTGAACCAACCTCCACCATACAGACTGAGGAGTCCGAGGCCAGCAAGAGGAAGAAGCGTGAAGGTAGGGAACCAGTCAAAAAATAGCCAGTGAACCAGTAAATGTACAGCTATAAAATCAGTAATTTTAGTACATGTATATTTTTTGGTAAGTTTTATTTCTATTCTCTACCATAATGCATAAGCTACAGTAAACATGGAGTCTCCAGATTATAGATAGAGGGGTCCTAATTATCAAATTTTGTCTTGACATTTATTAAGTCTCAAGGCAAGATAGTTCATAGTTTTGAATTTTGAACAATGTAAGAAGTAGTTTTAGTAGTTAAAAAAAAATTAAGTAAAATCTCTTTACTTTTTTCTTGCAGATGAATCAGGAAGAAAAGTCCGAGGAACTTATGATGGCCCCAAGATCAACGACTATGATAAATTCTGTGAGTAAAGTTTTGGGTGTGATTGAAAGTTAAAATTTGTGAAAGAGTGGATAGAGGGTTCATTGATTATCCTGTGTTTTTGTAGATGAGGACTTGTGGAAAAAGTACGTTCCTCAGCCTGTCCAAGTCAGAACTGACAACATCTACGACTATTATGACATTTTGGAGGAACTTGGCAGGTAATTCTCAAATGATGTACTGTATGTGAACGAAACCTATACTAGTGATGGTATCCATAGTAAATGGTAGAAATCTTTAATAGCACTAGACCATGCATGTTTATTGTGTAATGTAATGTTAAGATTACATAGACTTTTAAGCTGGTCTTGTCCCTGATCCTATTAGTTCACTTTGATCTTTTATTATAGTTAACTACAGATTTCAAACCTTAATATCTTGAATATCATGGATATGTGAAATGAGGTAGAAGTCTAAACCACTCTCTCTTCATGTTATTTCTTTATCATAAATTCGTGGATAGCTTAAAGTGTCCCATCAAGCTGGAGATAAGAAAGTATTGTACGTAGAATTTCATATTGTCTGATGTTGCAGTGGTGCCTTTGGAGTAGTCCATCGCTGTGTGGAGAAGGCCACAGGCCGGGTGTTTGTAGCCAAGTTCATCAACACTCCCTACCCCCTGGACAAGGCCACAGTCAAGAACGAGATCAACATCATGAACCAGCTCCATCATCCAAAACTCCTCCAACTCAAGGACGCTTTTGAGGACCGCCACGAGATGATCCTGGTCTTAGAATTGTGAGTGAAACTGTAAACTTTGTATATTTGGATATGTGTTTTTCTAGTGTATAGGCAGAAATATGTCATGTACACAGTACATGTATATCTTTATGAAACTTTATAAATAGAAACATATATATCGACTTGATAAACACATTTAGAAATCTGCTGAATCTTATTGAAAAATCAATTTCTGTAAAACTTTAAACAGGCTATGTTTACAGCATTTTTTCAAAACTTATAGTGTAGATTCTATGGTGTTCAAATATCCGGATTTATTCTACCCTGCCTAGATTATGTTACGTTATGTTAATTATGAGATAATTTTTCACTTTTGATGTGTTTGATTTCAGTTTGTCCGGAGGAGAGTTGTTTGATAGGATAGCTGCTGAGGATTACAAGATGACCGAGGCTGAGGTGATCAACTACCTGAGACAGGTGTGCGAAGGACTGAAACACATGCACGAACACAGCATCGTCCATCTCGATGTCAAGGTAAGATTTAGGTCACACAATCTAAGTAACAAGGTTACTGGTCACAAAATTCATGTACACAGGTATATAAACTGCACTCCATGTTCTGAAAATGTCTTACATGAAGAGTAAAAATAATTCGGTAATTTAATACAAATTTCAATATTATCTACCGATAAATAAGAGCATTTTCAAAGTACATTACTCTTTCTTATTGTAGCCTGAAAATGTGATGTGTGAAACCAAAAAATCTACAAACGTCAAGATGATAGACTTTGGTCTGGCCACCAAACTGAACCCTGATGAGATCGTGAAGGTGACAACAGCCACTGCAGAGTTTGCTGCCCCCGAGATTGTGGACTCGGAACCCATTGGATTCTACACAGACATGTGGGCGGTCGGAGTCCTGGCTTACGTTTTGTGAGTATCTTAAATTATATCAGCCTTTAAAGAATGTGTGATGCAAAACTAAACCTTTAATACCATCCGCAGTGTTGAGGTGATCTTCATGGAAACAGAGATTTCAATTTCAATGTATGGCACTATTTATTGAAAAGTGATTTCAATTTCAATGTACAGTATGGCACTATTGATCAAATAGTGATTTCAATTTTAATGTGTGACACTATTTATTAAATAGTGATTTCAATTTTAATGTATGCACTATTGATTGAATAGTGATTGCAATTTCAATGTACCGCACTATTTATCGAATAGTGATTGCAATTTCATTGTATGGCATTATTTATTGAACAGTGATTGCAATTTCAATGTTTTGTTGTACAGGTTGAGTGGGCTGTCCCCCTTCGCTGGAGAAGATGACCTGGAGACCCTACAGAACGTCGCCCGCTGTGACTGGGAGTTCGCTGAGGAGGCGTTCTCTCAGGTCTCTCCCGAGGCCAAGGACTTCATCAGACGACTCCTGATCAGGAGACCTCAGTAAGTCTACAGAGTAAATGATGTTGGTGTAAATTTGCTTTTAAAGTTTCATTAAAATTTTGAAAGCTTTATTACTTGATGCCATAATTTTTATTTGTTTTTCAACAGGGAGAGAATGACAGTTCATGATTGTTTGGATCATGCCTGGCTGAAGGTACAAAAGATCCTTCTATATTTTTTTTTGTTCGCTTTGTAGAATTACTTAACTCACGTCCAGTACTTATCATCTTAAAAATGCATTGTTCACTGTCATGTTGTATTACAGGGTGATCTGAGCAGCAGGACTACCAGGATCCCATCCAGTCGCTATGACAAGATCCGAGCCAGAATCAAGGAACGATATGTAAGTAACAATACATATTGGCGAAATCAGATAAATTATGATAAATGTTCCTTTGGAAATTATTATGAACAGAGTTTTCTTCATATTTAAATGATTCCTGATTTACAATGCATCGTTAGAAATGATTATACATACTGCACCTAGTACTGATTTACAACATATCTCTATAATACTTTACAGGGTGACTGGCCACAGCCACAGCCTGCCATCGGTCGCCTGGCCAACTTCAGCTCTCTCAGGAAACACCGTCCAAAGGAGTACTCCATCTACGACGCTTACTTTGGTAATCTTATTTACTGTGTTAATGATGTAGAATTTTTTTTTTACAGTTCTCAGACTTCAAATAGATGAAATTTATTAATTTGAACCAACATCAATACTGGGAATCTATTTAGTAACAAATACATGTATAAGAGAAATTATATTCTATTAAGCAAATACTAAATAGCAAGATAATAGATTTCTTGGATAAGGAGTGGATATCGAAGATTTTTTTTATAGGATTCAATACTTAATGTATAGGTTACATATTAAATGGTATATATGTCTGATGATATTATTTTTATCTAACAGACCGTAAGGAGGCTGCTCCAAGGTTTATCAGACGTCCGAGAAATGTCTTGGTCGGAGAAGGCAACATTGCCAAGTTTGACTGCAGAATCATTGCTGCCTCTGCTCCTATTGTCACATGGTAAGTGTTATCCTAAGAAGAAACCATGGCTAGTTCCTTGTATACTCTTAGTTAATTTAAAAAAAAAAATGTTCAGGGACCAAGAAGCATAATGCTTTAGGACCATGAAAGTTGGATTTTATTTTTGGTTTACCGGTACCTTAATATCATTTCTCTTGAGTAAAAGAGAAACTACGGAATATCTCAGTCTCATTTTTGCGATAGGAATATACATGTACTGTGAAAATATGAGTAACAAAAATGAAGTACATAATTAAGTTTTATTGACCAAAGGCCTGCAGTACTGAACTTTACTAATCTTAGGGTCCCATTGCATATTGGAAAGTTACAGTTATGTCCAGTTGTATATGACAATATGTAATTCTATGGAGTTTTGATTTGATTTTCAGGCACTTTGATGGAGGTGTCCTTACTCAGAGTGTCAAGTACATGCAGAAATACAGTGGAAGTGAGTACGAACTGAAGGTCAGTCGCTGTAAGAAGGAGGATGCCGGCACTTATCTCGTTATCGCCGAGAACTCATTTGGAAAGCGTGAAGAAAAGGCTTCCCTCAAAGTGGAACGTAAGAATTTTTTTGCATCCAAAAGCTGGGTTTTTCTGTAGACCAAGGTTGATTGTTTGTTGAGATACCGATGTTATGTGTACTTTGAATATTTAGTGTTATTTTCTTGTTATTTCATTGTTATTTTACTTTGCAGCTGCTCCTA
This sequence comes from Magallana gigas, assembly GCF_963853765.1. Lineage (NCBI taxonomy): Eukaryota > Metazoa > Mollusca > Bivalvia > Ostreida > Ostreidae > Magallana > Magallana gigas. The sequence continues at coordinate 21,012,098 of NC_088857.1, read as the reverse complement.
AGAGAGACATTACACTGAGCAGGGAAACAACACCAATGCGCCGGTATCTATCTGATAATAAATTCTATCAGTAGAAGTTTACTTATTGATTATGATGATACATTAAAACTTGTGTCAAAGCATGCTTCTCTCATGGATGATAAGTTCATGACCTTGTGTTACAGATCTAGGCCACCCTCCGTGATGAGAGAAATAGAGAAACCCAAGGAGGAGCGCCCAGATTTCAACTTTGGTCTGCGTCCTCGTCTGATCCAAGCCGGACAGGAATTCAAACTCATCTGCTGTGTCCAGTGTACCCCAACACCCAAGGTAGGGAAAGACAGGGGTGATATATGTGTAGTTAATACTATGGTTTTGAGTATCTTTCTATGTTGAGTGAGATGATTTATCAGTATAATTCTCTTTCATAGTTATTTTCTTCATTCATTCACTAGAAAAGATTTTGTAAATTTAAGTACAAAGCTTCAAAAGTCATATTTTAAAATGGGGTCAGTTGCAACAAAAATAAAATCCATGCCATATAAATGTTAATAGTTGCAAGTTTTTGATGTAAATAAATATTTTATGATTTTTAGGTCACCTGGACTAAAGATGGCCGTGACATTACTCACAATGAGCACTACATGTGCCAGTATTCCAGTGGTGTGTGTACCATGGAGGTGCAGAGTGCACAGGTGTCCGACACAGGCACTTACACATGTATTGCCGTCAACGAGCTCGGAACAGAGGAAACATCCAGCTACGTTGTCGTAGAAGGTATGTATAAGGCACAATACAGATGTTAGATAAGTGACTCCATTTCTCAAACTGTAAAGTTGTCTCTGTTTGCTATTGTGTTTTGATTATTGGGAAAAACAGAGAAATTGTAGATTCCTAATACAATTCAAGGAATTCATATCTGCATAGAATTGCAAAAGCTACCGTTTCAGATTTTAAAATCTTTGTAGTTGGATAATATATTGCATATTTATAACAAAAGTTTAGCGCTTGTGATTTTATGTTCTCGTTGTTTTACACAAAACGGCTGGATTGCGGAATTATGAACTCTTGTAAAATAAGGAATATTCAGTACGTGTATTGTGGATGCTGTTTTAAACATAATGCTATATATTTATCTTTTTGTGTAAAAAAAAATATAATAAGAGAATACATTAAAGAATATAGAATTAGCATATAGCTATAGGGTTGTTTTCATTGAACAGGAGCAGACAAAAAAGGTATTTTGACAGTATTATATATTCACAGATGGTAGTCCTTGTAGTGGAATTCATCAACACTAGTTATACAATGTAGCACTGTAGTACCTTTGGATATATATATATTACCTGAATATGAATCCAACCTTTACAATGAATTCCATAGTCACAGTAATACATCAAACTATACTTATAGTTATTCACAGATAGATGATATAGGCTTAGTCCTTTGTACTATGATTAAATAAAACCATGTATATATCTCTAGAAATATATGTTTTATGTTTTTGTGCTGTGACAGAATGATTAACAAGTTATATAGAAGATATTGTCCGTGTTTTATGTTGAGAAGCAGAGGAAAGAAGAGTAGATGTGCATTTTCAGTTAAATGTAATACATGAATTCAGACTGTGTTTGTGGTGTGCTGTATTTTATTCACATAATTCAAATGTTATTTACTACGAATATATTGCTGTTTGTCTTATAAGTATTTGTTTATTCATACAATAATACATTTATAAAGTGCATGTGTAAATGAGGTGTTGGTTAATTGCAAACTGTTGCATTCAGATCGAGCTCACGAAGGAGTTGACTTGAGAAAGAGTGCTAAATCCCGCAGTGTACGCCAGACTAAATCTGGGTACAGCAGTCGGTACGAGGACTCCAGCTACAACGAATCTTCCTACTCCTCTTCCTCCAAAACCAGTCGCTCCTCTAGGAAGTACACCGAGGAGACGGTCGAGGAGAGCTCCTACTCCTCCAGGCGCTCAGATCGCTCAGATAGAAAGAGTAAGCTACGAAGAATTTACTTTTTTTGGAAGTTATGTTAATGCCTTCAGTATTTGTTTTGATATTATAAATATGATGGGAGCAATGATTTTTCCAACTAGATCTTGAGAGAAAGAATAAAGTTTTTGGTACTTTTTCATATTTTGTTATTCCATATACTTTTGAAACTTTAAAATATTTGAAAAGTTATATGAAACAGGTAGTATATTCATAATAGGTAGTAATGTAATCAAAACATAGGTTAACAATCACTTAAGTTTTTATATATGAGTAAACTTAAGTGTATTTATCTTAAAATGTATGCAAAATTTGAACTTTTATAAGTTTTCAGCAGTATTTATGTATTCTTTATGTATTCATTGTATTGGTTACCCAGATAGTACATAGTACATTTGACATTTCAGTAAATTTATATTAAATTTTGTTGAACAATCAAACAGAGAGAGAAGAGCCACAAGAAGTTGCCCCAGTATTCACACAGAACCTGTCCCCAGAAATCCTGAGGGAGGGGGATCGTCTGAAACTGACCTGCTCTGTCAAAGGAACCCCTGACCCTGATGTAGAATGGTACTTCAACGGACAGGTACGAATGTATATTATAAAAATCATCTGTAAAAGTCATTATGAACATGTTTCAAATGTTGGTTCTATTCCTCTTTTTAGTGAGAACAATTTTAATATTGGATATAAATGATTTAATATAAAAATAATTTTATAATTTTGATACTTTCCTCCAGTTGTTGAAGAGTGACAGCCATGTCAAGATCCGATGCATTGCTGGTAGCTGCTCCCTGGAGATCAGCGAAGTCACTGTTGATGACGACGGTTCTTACACATGTAAAGCTATTAACTCCGCTGGTGTAGCATCTACTAAAACTAGTGTACAAGTCACTGGTGAGTAAACTGTGTTCTCCCTTCTATACCATCCGAATCTTCTCTTGTTGATCACTGATCCAATTCCACCATGAATCAGGCCTGGTGTTGATTGAACCATGATCCAGTTTTATTGTACGTGAATTACCTTTGAATTTTATTTCCAGCCAAGCCACAACAGAAGCTTGCCGACCCTCCCCGCTTTATTACCCACCCCCTAGGTCTTAGGTTAAATGATGGTGACGCTGCCACGTTAGAATGTCAGATTTCAGGTACACCACAAATCTAAGATTACAATGAAGAAAGGTAGAATAACGAATCATTCAAAAGTGGCTGATGTATTCTTTAATTCACACAAATTCTCACATTGGAGAAATTTTTGATCACAGTTCAATTACTCTTTATTTGATCTGTCAGAACATTTTAGCAGGGACGTAAATATGTCCCTGATTTTAGGAACTCATTTCTTGTTGACCATTTCTTTCTCAGAGTTCAATTTCTAGGAGAAAAATTCAAAATTCTTTAAAAAAGATTTAATATCAAATAGATAAGTTTATCTTCTTTCAAAGTACATTTTTTAAAAATAGGTTTCGTGTGATATCCTACCTTTATTCTGACCAATCCTTTGAAATATTTTTAATCAACGTTATTATAACCAATTTGCTATGAAGCCTCACCTTTGAAAATCTTTTTTCCTTTCCTGTTTTGAGTCCCAACTATGTTCCATTCCTATTTTCCCTCTTTTTAATTCAAAGTGGACTCCCTTTTAAAAAATTTTAAACAAATCATCTCGGTCAATAAGGAATTCAGGCAAGGAAATTAGGTACTCAAAATGGTGAGGAAAATGGTAGCAGTCTATAGATTATATGCTGAGTGGTAAGTGTGGACCGTTTTTAGGCTCGCCTGAGGTCAAGTGGTACAAAGGTAGAGAACAGATCACTGACAGCGAAGACTTCCGTTACGAGAATGACGGAGACACGTACAGACTGGTGATCGCCGAGGTCTTCCCCGAGGACAGTGGGATGTACAAATGTGTGGCTGAAAACGAGGCTGGTACCGCCTCCAGCAGCTTCACTGTTTTCGTAGAAGGTACTATAGAGAAGATGTAGTTGTATTGCCATGTAATTTGTCTGAGGGAGGAAAAGATTGTCGAGGTGCTGTGTAATTTATCAACAGGGAGAAAAAGATATTTGTTGTAACAATTTTATACAGGTGACAAATGGGAATATCAAACAATGTTTTCTGTTTATATCCTTTTTTTTGGCCTTGTGCATGCAATATACCTTGAATATCCCCCCCTTTTTTTGGTCCTATGGTACATGTATTCTATTTTTAATATGTATTGAGGGAAATTCTGTTGATATATATGTACATGTATATGCTATACACAGTGTGCCTAACTTTAAATGTTACAAATCAATACCTACAGTAAATTTTATATGTTTTCTAATATTACGACGTTTTATTTTTATTTGATAAAAATGCTAAACAAATAAGTCTCAAATGACCCTTTTTGACCTTTCTGTAATATTTGCCTTTCTCTCCCTTTCTCCTACAGGGAAGTCAGGTAATATACATGGCTGGGTGCTGTGATGTTTGATCAACACTATTCATACCTATATATGCACCTACTCTTTTGCTATTTGCAAGTGTTTTCCCTCTTAAATTCTAAGAAAAGAAAAAGGATTTGCAAGTGTTTTCAAAGTTTTCTCTCTTCTTAGAAAAAAAAAATGATACAGATCTATGGCTTTGCAAACACTATATCTGTGACAATTTTGTCCCCCCAACCCTCCCAAAATAATTGATAATTACAGTAGACCCTTTTTCTATTCCACCCATTTGTTGAAAATTGTTAAATTTAGGAAGCATGTAACAAAAAATTCAGCTAGGATGAATGATTATAGTTAAAAAGAACTTTGATTTTCAAACAAACCCTTATATAGTTGTCTGTGTAAATTGAAAAATATTTTGAACACCCCCACCACCTCCTGTGAATGAAGTGACTCCCCCTCTATTTGTGAAATGTCTTGTTTGTTTTTCATCATGTAGAATACGAGAATGAATTTGGCATCAGTTGTAGATATTCATTATAAATGTATGTACAAGGGGGGCATGGAAAAAACCTCTGCAAAAATAATATGAAAAGATATGCAACTCAAAAAGAAAAAGTTAATTGCTCTAAATAAAATTGTTTGAAATTGGGAGCAGTGTTTTGTCTTTTTGTCATACATGTACAAGCATTGCTGTTAATGTCTTGGGATAAATTTGATCATGACAGATTTATATGTACATGTGCATTACAGTGACACATTTGTTTCTTTTAATTTGCAATGTTAACAAATGTTTTTTACTTTGACTTTAACATTTTTTTAACTTTTGATTTACCTTTCAGTGCCTGAAGAACCCCAGAGTCCCCAGTTTAACAAATTTCCCCAATCTAGAACCGTAGATGAAGGATCCCCCTTCAAAGCTACATGTGCTTTAGATGATGTTGAAACAGGTACGTCATACATCTTTTAACTCTTTTACTTCTATGCTTGTCTTATTTATATCTCCCCGTATTAGGATTTTAGGAGAACACTTTTTTGGATTATTTCATTTGCATCATTTTTAATTTTACTATTAGCTTTGTTACAGTTTGCTCAGGAATATTTCACTTTAATCAATATTTTTATCATAACAACAAAAAAATTGAAATTATGGATTTTTCATGAAATAATATCTTGATAAATCAGTCATAATTGAAACTGAACAAAATTTTAATAACTTATTCCAGTCATGTGGACCAAGGATGGTCGGGAAATTGAAGACACTGGCAGATTCAACTTCAGTCAAGATGGCAACTCTTTCACTTTTGAGATTCCTGCAGCTCTGGCCACAGACTCGGGTGTCTACTGCGCCAAGGCTACAAGCAGCAAGGGGAAGGCTGAGTGGCAGTTCACACTCGATGTGCGAGTAAGTTCCTCTCCCTGTGCAGATATTGACGTGCTACAGCTGATCAAGTCCATGCAGGTGAGAGGTCAAGGGTCACAGACAGGTAGCTTTGTAACCTGTGGTTTCAAGGTCACTGGTGTATAGATATAAACCATTTCTTCATCACATCCGAAAAAGTTTATTAGATAAGTATTGAGGGTTCATTAATTTTGAGAAGTTTGACTCGGTTATTTTGATGTGATGAGGAATGGTCTGTCTATATTACTCAATATTGAGATTGAGCCTTAAAACCACTGTCTAACGAAAACATAGCTTAGTTTATTTACAGTCATTGCTCTAGGTAGATCCTTTATTTAAAAATAAAAGAAAATGATGCTAATATATATTGCAATCCTATGTGCTGATATTTCTGAATTGTATTCATTTTATTTGCAACTAATTTGTCAATTCCTACTAGTTATATCTGCCGTTGGTTGACAGTTGAACATGTATAGTAGATTAGACCGTGTATTTATATATTTATACTTCACATTGCATTGTATATTTGAAATTATAAGGGAAAAATGAAAACACACTATTTATTGTATTAAATTACATTGTACTCATTAAGAGCTTTATATAAATTAGTGCCAACATAATATAGTCTGTCTGACCTTTAACCTCTTGTCTTTGCATGAACTTATTGTGAAATTGTCAGTGTGAAATATAACTGCAGTAAGTGAGTATACTTGTACATTTGTTTCATGTTATTGGAGAAAGATTGAGAATTTTATTTTGAAGAAAAAGTATTTGATAATTCCTGAAATGTTGATAGATATATATATATAGTTTTATATATATATACATGTACTTTTAAAAAATTGTGCAAGATTTAAAAAAAAAATTATCAGTGAATTAGTAATAATGAAATAAAACTTTTTTTTCATTGATTATTTTTTGGTTGTGTTACAGCAATGAAGATCTATATAGCCATCATCACAACTAATTTAAGTCTTGTCCACTTGATTTCATGGTGACCATCCATGTATGAACTAGTTTACTGTCCTATGCTGGGGAACCAGTTTATAGACAATTCAACACCGACACGATTTTGCAAATATCGGCTGCAGCAGCCCTATACGGAAACTTGGCTTGTTTTGTGTTGCATTGGAGATTTTCAAACTAATCATACCTGATGGCTTTGCATCAGAAGTTCACAGGCAGATGAATAAGAGTTGATAAATGTGGATTGTTATTCTCATAAACTGTGTTTTTTTTGTGTATGTATTTATTATTATACAGATTAAATTTTTAATATATTTAAATTATTTTGTTGATAATGTGCAACCACCATTCATGTCTTTCATTACTGGTTTGAAGAGATTAACTATATTTTAATTGTATATTTTTTATTTATAAAACAAAAAGTAGAATATTTTTTGTGTTTTTTGACGTACAGTTGTAGAAATGCACAGAAATCATAGGGATTAATATCATTGTGTGAGAAATGAAACTATTTTGAATGAACTGACATGTGATTCTTCGAAGGAAAAAAAGTCACCAATACAATTATAGCTCTTGATGTTCTTAATTGCTTAGAGTGATGTGCTAACTCAGCTAGAGTCCTGTACAGTAGTAGCCAAGTGCACAGCAAATCTTGTAGACATAAAAAGACCGAAACTAGAGAGTTGTTGTTGCCCCCAGATACTTAATGACCTTAACACCTGTAGTTTGCTGTTGTATTTGGTCTACCTGTATCAGGAGCCTGGCCCCAATCTCCCATCCCTTGCTTTGTATTCCATGACAAAATGTTCACATATATTAAAGCTGTTTTCCACAATCTGTAACTTGCGTGGTTTTTTCTCATAGACTCGAAGGAAAGAATGTATAGACGGCTGTATAGAGGGAAATATTCGCCTTTGTTTTATTTTCGCTCTTGTTGTCTGCAGGCGAATATAAAACTGGGTGAATTTCAATGTTTCAATTTATTTCTCTTGAAACATACTGTGTCTAGGCGAATTTAAGGCGGGGCGAAATTGTTTGAAATTGTAGGAGGGCGAAAATTACATGGGGCGAAAATAACCCTGAATAGTACAGTATTAAACATGTGTAAAGAGGTTGTAGGCCAGTGAATAATGAACTCGAATCTTTGAGAGTATCGTTCACACTTCAGTGGCGTCGGAAGCAAATTGAAAGTTGGGGGGGGGGGAGGGCTAGACTAATCCTCAGAAATCTTGACAAGAAAAAAGAGAAAAACCTACAACTGTAATTCCCAAAATCATGAAAATCCTAATGGGGGGGGGGGGGACTATACCTAATGTTCCAAAAATTCTTACCTGCCAAACCAAATTGTTTTCCCCTATCATTATATGTTCAGTGAATAAAATGATAAAATAGTATGCTGGACCAATGCATGATTATTATTGTTTGTCATTATTGAAGAGACTTTAAAAAAGTTATAATGTTTAGTCGTTCGCCATTTTGAATCGCCATTTTGACCTACTTAACGCTATTTTCATGAAGGCTAGCATATGTTTTCGAACTCAACACACTTTAAATATGATTAAAATAAACCTGTTATAAACCAAATAATAACGAGATGCAGTCATTAGACAGCAATATCCGCACCAAGTGTTTGCCCCTTAAAATAACACTCTTTTGTACCACTTTTAGGGGGAAAAAAAGAAGCCCACGTGCAATTTCCGGTACTTTTTAAAATTATATTTTTCATAAAGGATGAGATCCCATCCCATATAATGATAACGGCCCTTTATAAACAATTTGGGGTTGAACTGTTTGCATGTGAATTTTTTAATCAATAATCTTAACATTACATGTCTGGGTGCGTTCAGAGTACTGTCATTGGCAGACAAAAGTTACCATTGGTAATTTTTTTTACCATTGGTATGCCAACGGTACCAATGTTTGCCGATAAAATTGACCATAGGTAGACATTTCTGCAGACGATCTAGAGCTTTGTTAGCGACTTTATTAAGTTATTAATGACGTCATAAAAATGGCGGATATTGTGTGTGCATTGAAGGCAACAGATTATCTTCACAGCTTTTTCACCTTAAATAGTGTTGTAGCTGAACAATTTATTTCTTTTAAGATTTGTAACATAGCAGAAGTACAACTGAATAAAATTTCTTTCCGTATATGTAGGAATGTTGCAGGTGTTTGGGGGGATGGTTGGAATATGACTGCCATCTAAAGCACCACAAAAATTTTGAACTTGAAAGTTTTCTCCAATTCATTGCTTGTGATGTAGGCTTCTCATTCCATTTCAGTCATACATCGAAAGCCCTCAAACTTACTTTCCACAAAACACAAACAAAGCTTTTTTCAACTTACATTAGAGGTAGGGTCTTTTAGATTGTTGTTTGCATTAACCATAGCATTTACTTCCAAATGTGTCCAGGGACACAGTTGAAAGTAAATGCTATGGTTATATATGTGTATGATTATATATAGTAATCTCCTAGTAATGACTCACTCTAGCCATGTTTTTCAAAGATCTACACACGCTTTGCAGGAGAGAAAGAATGTAAGAAAAAAGACTTTACTGTACACAAATTATATTTTGGAATGTATCCTTTTGGTGAAAAATGATCAACGAGGCAAAAATATGGCATCTTGGTTTGATGACATTTTCCGCTAAATCAGCCAGTGCTTACAATGGTACACCAAAGGTACTATTGTTAAAATTGGTAAATTTCCCACTATTTGTACCCCAAAACTCGTTCAAAGTATATATGAGTCCAATGGCACCAATGGCAGAAATTGTTACCATTGGCAAACAGGTATTGGTGCCACTGGAAATACTCTGAACGCACCCATAGAAAGTCTGCCAACGTCATTGTGTGCACAGATTAAGAGAGGGTGGTGTGAGGAATCACCCCCCCCCCTTTGAAAAATTGATTTATAGAGTAAAACTACCAAAAATAAACCCCGGACCCCTATTCTCCCACCCCTGTTTAACACAGTTATTACTCTGACCCCCCCCCCCCCTCCCCCCACTCCTCATGGATAAATAAACATCAGATTATTTTGATAACAACGAAAGCA